>NW_019385551.1:85823-170642 GCF_000671375.1 Centruroides sculpturatus | reverse complement strand
AGGCCCTGTACACACTAGGCGTTTTTCAACGCGCGTTTTAAAGAACCAAGAGTTCTATGTAGCCGTACACACTCAAACGCCAAGCGCGCGTTAAATGCGCGTTTATAGATTTTTGTTAAAACGCGCGTTTTGCGGGCACTTTACGGGCGCTTTGAGATATATGTGCTGCCTTATAGCGACGATGGAGGAGCACACACAATCAATTACTTTCTCGTCCATTTCCAAACTGAGCCAGTGCTAAACGCCGAACTAACGCTCGTCGAACGCCGAGCTAACGCACGTTAGCTCGGCGTTAAACGCGCGTTGAAAAACGCCTAGTGTAAAAGCATGGAAAACAAAAATCTTGAATGTGTTGGACTGGAGGAGCAATTTGTTAAATGGGAAGTTTGTCAGAAATGGTGTCGCATGTTACCATATTTTCGTGAATTGATCAGCATGTTGATCTGCTCGGGGAGACCATGAAATCAGATATTTATGTGTGGTAAAAACCAGCGTACCGGTTTAAGTCAGGTTGTATCGGGATAAATTCTCCAACATAGAAAAATTGGGTGGTCTATGCTATACTGCTAGAGAATCTTGCAACAGGAACAAATACTAAGTACATTGGGGATGTTTGCTAGCCACCTAGCAGAATACCAAAATGATATAGTGAAGGGAAGGCACAACACAGAGCTTACAAAAAAAATGCTCGAGCAGGGTTACAATGCTCTATGGACCCAAACAACAATGCTCAAGTGTTGAAAAAACCGAAAACTCATCTTTATATGGGAGTCCCTTCCCACTGCAACCTCGGATGCATGCAACATTCCCACTCTCGATCTGCCAAATTTATGGGTCATGCTGTGTAAGCAGTTAAACAACAATCCCATATGCCGCTACATTACCAACATGAGCCTACATCCATGCATGCGTCACCTTGCAACATATGTCGTATATCGCTTAAACAACTTTGAATATGTTCAAAAATCAGTCGCTTGTTCGTAATGGCTTTACTGAATATTTTAATTTGAAAATATGTGTTTTGTTCTTCTTATCAGAATATTTCTGTTTGTTCTTTAAAATATTTATTCGCCTGCAATGAAGATTATATATTTGTCAAAAGTATTTGCGATAAAAAGTGCTTATAATGCTGAACTTAGTGAACTCTGTCTTACCATAAGCTTCTTGAAGTATACAATAACTTTCAGCAACACTTTTCAAAATAAAGTAATGAATTAAAACTTCCTGCAAATGTTCTTTTTTTGGGACAAAATTTAACATATTTAAGAATAAAAATATCTGTGATGTTAACACTTTCAGAAAATTTGATGTATAGAGTTTTAAAGCTTGTTGTCAATTCAACAAAATGGCATACGCATCAAATCAGATATATGTATATGTCAACATATCTGTAATCCCATTTATTGAACAAAATCTGCATTATTAATTGGTACGCCTGGTATACTATCGAATGGAATTCCATCTTTATCTGTTTTTTTATTATTATAAATATTGTTTTTCTTATTCATTTATGTCTTAAATTTTTATAAAAATAATCTTCTTAAATGATATTCCTATATATTTTAATAGATGATGAGAAATTTATTGTTAGAAGAAGGAGGCATTCTTCAAATTGAAAGTGCTGCTTTGCCTGTTGCTAATTTTTCAAAATTTCAACCTCAATCAGAAGATTTCTTAGATATAACAAATCCAAAGGCTGTGTATCCTTTTTAAATAGAATTTTAATTAATAATTAGTTAAAATAATACAGGGGGTTCCAAAAGTAACTCATTATTTAAATTTTAAAAAGAACATTTCATTTATTTGTTATTGGCAAAGTTGTTACATCATTTTAAAAGGGTAAACATTGCAATTAAATGTGGAATAGAATATCTGACAAATGCCCCTCCACAATCTTTTGACACACATATTCTTTGACAATATTTTCAATTACATTTTCACACAGTTATGGCTCAGTTTCATTGATAACTTTACGAATTTCTGCTTTTAATTTAATTGTTATTATTTTAGTGGCACAAACTTTGAACTTTATAAATCCCCAGATAAAAAAGTCACACAGTGTTAGAGTGCACGATCTTGGTTATTAATTCTAATCACTATTGTGCAAGATGAATCACCCATGAAATTTCTTCTGCAACGTCTCAGTTGTTTTCTGGGTTGTACAATAGGTGACGTCATCCTGCTAGAACCATATGTCATTCAAATCCACGATGTCCAAATGAGACCACAAAAACTCTGATGTCTCATGGTAATGTACACTATTGACGGTAACTGCATTTTTTGCCTCATTTTCAAAGAAAGTGAGCTCCAATCACTGCAATAGTTCAAAATCCACACCAAACTGTTACTCATTGGACGTGCATCAGTTGTTCTTGAACAACACAAGGATTTTCCATGCCCCAAATGTGGCAAGTTTGCTTCTTATTGTATTTATCAAAGTGGAAATGCACCTCATCACTAAAGATGATTTTCTGAGCAAAATTTTCATCTGTTTGCTGATCCTCCAGTACTCAATTAACAAATATCTGGCACATCAAATGGTCGCTTAGTTTCAGTTCCTGAGTCAGTTGAAGCTTGAATGGGTGCAGATGCAGATCTTTTGTCAAAATCTGCTGCATAGTACTTCTTGAAATGTCCGATTCCAGTGACTAACGGCAAATTGACATTTCAGGACACTCGGCTGCACTAATGTTTGCAGTGGCAATGTTTTTAACTGACCAGCTGGTATGAGGATGGCCAGTTCTTTTTTTGTCCATAATCGAACCTGTTTATTCAAATTTTCGAACCAGTCTTTGCACAGTCAACTCATTTGGCATGTTTCTCCAACCAAAAATACCATGTAATTTGCATGTAGTCACAGCAAAACCTCCTCATACCTATAATAAATTTTGATAATCATTATGTGCTCCTCCATTGTATATCACTCAATATTCACTAACTGCAAATACTTCTAGGTTTATATTAATAATGTTTTGTAATTTATCAGAAGATATTAAACTAAAAATTTCATGAGAATTAATTTTAATTTTAAGCTTTAAAACTAAATGAATAATGTTTCAATACTTTTTTTAATAAATATTAATAAATTTGTTGCTACTGCAAAGTATATTTTGTAATATATTATTTAAAATTATTATTATTTCAAGTTGTTTTTTTAACATTTAAGTCTGGAAAATGCATTAAGAAATTTTGCATGTTTAACAACTGGAGATATTATTGCTATTGAATATAACAGCAAGGTATAATATATATTTATTTTCATTTTTATAAATTAAATTTAAAATTACTTAGTATCTAATTAATAATGATACATTTCAGATTTATGAACTGTGTGTTTTAGAAACCCAACCAGGTGAAGCAGTTACAATTATTGAATGTGATATGAAAGTAAGAATTAATCAATATATAATTTGTGATTTAAGCATAATTTTAAATAAAATTGTTGTTTTTTTTATTTAGGTAGAATTTGCAACTGCTGTTGGTTATAAAGAACCAGAACATAAAAATAATATGAATGAGGAAGATATTCAGGTATTTATAATTAAATATATATGTGGTACATTCAAAAATACACAGAAAGTTTTTTATTGACTCTGTATACATTTAGACACAGTTTACTTTCCTTAGCAACACACTTCATCCAGTGGTAATAGTGTTTTTCTTTTTTTTTGAAAATATCCTGGAACCCCTCATTCAAAACCATCTGAAGTACACTTTTAGCAGTGGCAATCACCTCATCTGTGTTGATGACTCTTTGGCCTTTCATACACACACCTGAATGGCCAAAATTGTGTTTTCGTACGGGGAAAGAGGTGGAAATCACAAAGCTCCGTCAGTAACGTGAAATATTATTAGAATAAACATTTTCAGAGGTGTTATGCCTCCATCTTGAGATTTTGAAGTCTTTCAAACATAGAACAATGTATGTGATGATGCCTCTAGTAAATGTTTTTTAATTTCTAAAAATAGAATGTCATGTGTTAGACTGTTTAAAATTTAGCACTTACATGTTATGATTGGTTGGTTAGTACTAATGACATGTTTGTTCTTGTGGTGTAATTTTTTTGTATCTTGTTTAAGGCCCTCCATGCCTGGGTCATTATAGTATTGTCTTTATAGTTGATGACCGTTTCTTCCCTTGCTGCCTTGTAAATTTCGAGTTTTTTCCCATGTGCCATGTTTGTGTTTTGTTACTTGAGTTGTGTAAAAGTTTGTCTTGATCCAATGTGTATGCATGTATTCCTCCAAGGCTAGAGTGAATAAAGCAATGGTATTTCTTTGCTTTTTTATTGATGCCATGTAATCTTGGAGGCATTGATGCTAAGGTCTTATACAGGGACCACTACAAGACCTTTGTTCTTCAGTTTACTATAAACCAAAAATTAAAATTACATTTCTAAAATACATTTTTACATGACTTTTTTTTTAAAAAAATTAAATATACTTACAATTTAAAAAATGTCCAAACATTCGTAACTTTAGCACTAATTTAGTGATTCAAATAATTTAAACAATCCACTCCTTGTAGTTTTACAATAATAACTACTATTGTAAATTATATAAAAAATCATTACAATAATACTTTAATTTTTTAAATTTACATTTTAAAACTATATTACTAAACAGCAGATACATACAAATACTTTTTTCACCCAAGCCAATTTGTTACTATAGACATTTACCAGTATCTCGGTAAAAGCTTGAAATATGGACATTTTAGCAGGGATATTGGATTTTTACCACTCAATATCATTAGATATTACCAGACTTTGGACTTTTACAGTAAAATAAGCATAATCCATAGTGTTGCAGATGTCATTACACTGTCTGCACAGACATTTGTTGTTCTGAAAGTGACCCAAGTTCCTGACTTAGGGTACATGATATGGCTGTATGATCCTGCAAGGCCATGTGGAAAAGATGTCTGTTTTCTCAGGTGTTACTGACCACAAGCTGCTGAGATTCCACATAGTGTTCTGTATGGCCCTTCTGGACCCATCAATTCCATATTGTCATGACAGTCGTGATCATGACCAACATGAGCAGCAATGCTGCTGGGGAACAATAAATTGCAGTCTCCATAGGCCATGCTTCTACCACAATCAAACTCTGACACATACTGGGAGGCATTCCTCCTTTTTACACTAGGCATAACAAAACCTTTACAGAAACAACCAACATGCAAATACAATTTTTGCATGAGAAACCAGCTTTACAATCTTCCCTTTTATACAGACTGTAGGTAGCCTTACTCCTACCTGCTTTGCAAGCATGCATTGAAATGATAATCATTTGCATATCTCAGCATGTTGTACCTTTCATGCAAGTTTTGCATTTGTTGCATGCCACCTTCATGGTATAGCAATTTTAATGACCAGAAGTGTATTTAAATATCATTATATGAAGTCTAAAACTTTGGCATGCATAACCATGTTAAAAACTAAGTATACTTACTATATGGCATGTGGGCCCATAAAGGTTCACCGCCTCTGCTATATACTTTCTTTGGTAAGATACTAGTCCATAACATACAAACCATTTGCCAAAAACCAGTCCCAAGTTGATTTTGCATTATGATTGGGTGCTTTATCTTGTCAAAATTGGAAAAACTTCCCTCCAGTTTTATCTGAAAATGACATTAGGTGCATATCTCATATCTAGTACTTGCTGATATTCTGCAGTATTGATACAATTAGAGATAAAAGCTAGATTTGTCATATCACACCATCCAATTGCACATCACACCATAACACTTCCATCACTTTGCTCTGTTGAGTAAATTAATTCATTTTTCCTAATATCATGCTAATAGATTTTCCAGACATCTGGCTCATTCACATTGAATTTCTTTTCATCACTCTATATAACTTTTTGCTATTTATCAGTCCATGTCATGTGATAAGCATTTGCCCATGCCAAATGCTTTTCTTTATGCTCTTATGTACAGGTAGAATTTGTTTCATTTTCATATTTTGTAGATGATTTCATAACTGTATATTGTTGATTTTGACATGTTTATGACTAGATGAAGTGCAATTTACCTCAGACTCATTGTAGAATTACTAAGTTTTCTGCAAATTACTATTTTTGATGGAAATTCAGTGCAGAGGGTCTTCCAGATGACCTTTTTGTTCTATATTCACCACTAGAATTGATATAATTTGCCACAACCTGATCAGAACAATTTTCCTTTTTCCCATGATGAAACCTTTAATTTATCTTGTATTCTAGAACTATATTTTAAAGAATTTCACCCCTAATTTACTACTGTCCTGTATAGGGACATCCCAATACCATAGAAGCATTGATATTGGTATTGTGAGTAGTTTTAAAGTATTAATTAATATGGTATTGATTCTAAACTGTTGATACCAGACAGTATCATCTTTGGTTATGAAAACTGGAAATCTGACCAGCTGTCACTGTTCAGTTTGTGGCTTGATTTTGAAACATTTTGTGTAATTGAAACTTTTAATTTTAATATAAATAACATGCTTTATTCTAGTTAGTTATTATTAACAAATTATTAAAACTGATTTCTAATATAAACTGAATGTTACCAATACTGTATTAGTTTATTTGAGATTTTAATATATTTTCAAGTTATTTATAAATAGTGCATATATTTATAATTAATCTGAACTTTTAGCATACTATATATAGATTTTGAAAATGAAATTTGGTGTAATAAATTTATTGTTTTTTTGGTCATTAATATTTACTGTATAATAAATTTAACTTAACCAAACACAGTGTAAGATTTTGCTTCAGTTTTGGCTGAAACTGACTTTAAAACCCAAATTCAATTTTAGTTTTGAATTTGGCTGCAAAATCCAATTTCAGTCAGATCTTACCTGTCTGTGATAAATGTAACAATACCAGATTTGATACCCCAGGAAAGTATTGATCTGGTATTGGTATCAAACTAAAAGTATTGAATACAAAACATACTTAGTATTGAAGGAAAGTATCAATACAGTATCAGTATTGGCACATTACTAGTCCTGTATTTTATACCATACTGTGTGTTATTTTGCATTTTAATTGCAATTTAATTTCTGAAGCAGAGATGCCTCTCTGTTTGGAACATGTATATCCTATATATACAGTAGAACCTCGATTATCTGGACTAATTGGGGATGAAGGTAGTCCGGATAAGGAAAAATTCAGATAATCGAAACAAATACTTTAATTTGTCTTTTAATGATAATACAACACGTTTTCTTTTTGATGACATATCGGTAATATTAAAAGTAAATACTGTATTTAAATCGTGATCAAATTTTCAAGAAACAAACGTTCGTATTGAATTTGGACTACTACTGACCAACGCTAACAGACTACCTATTGTTTAAAAGGCCCTCTGGTGGCGCAAGAAGACGGATTTTATAAAATAAAAAGCAGTTGAAACTGATTTTTATGAATAAAAATTTGACAAACTATTTATTGTTTTATGATGAGTAAAATTTTTTTGTTGCATTCGCGGCCTTTAATTAATGCATAAACCTTTGAGGCCCTTTGGACCATGAGGCATAGGCGGTGGCCCACGTCGTCCATGCCTTACACAGCCCTTGGTCATAGAAATGATGTAATTTGAATATAAATAATTTATAAATACGTATGCCAAGTTATATTTTTATTACGACGTAAAATATATTTAAGAGTTTATGACCACTGTGCTGGGTGAGATGCTGTTGAAACAAAAAAGTTATACATTCCATCACGTACATAAACAGTGTTGTAATTCGCCAAGTACAAATCAGCAAATTCATAAAATTTTTGCTTATTTTGAACAATCCGGATAATCGAAAATCTGGATAATAGAGGTCTGGATAATCGAGGTTCTACTGTATTTTTATTTTATTAATGCTGTATGAGTTTTAACAATGCATTTTGATAAAATTATTATATGATATCATAATAAGTTCTCTTCTGTTGTTTTGCAAACAGATATGAAGGGGCAGAAATGACTGTTCATGGGGCAAATGTACAGGAAATTGGGAGCCAGTTAGAAAAATTGGACCAAGGGGTGATTGATTACATGTTAATTATGAAGCTCTATATTCATTCAGTAGTGACATTAAAATACTTTGTCTGCATTGGAATCAGTTTTACAATGTGCTTCTTATTCCTTTATTAATGTCATTATTTCAAAGTGGATCCATTATTTTGGAACATACTGTGTTTGCAAAATTGCATGCTTAGTGGTTGTGCAGTTGCTTTAAACTTATGACTGGTCGTTGGCCTGTAGAGTTTACATGGCAAATTTTGACCTTGAATATCTTAGCCCTTAGATGGAATTTTGAAATTCCACTTGGTCACAACATTGGCTCATGCCTAGTTGTACATTTTTTCAAAAAATCATGTTCAATGGTCATGTGATTGCTTTGACCTTCGATCACAGACAAAACAGCTTATGACTTATGAAGAGCTCTGCTTACATTCCGCTCAAGAAATCTATATTGTTTCTCTCTTTAACATTACTTTTCTAAAGTACTCAAGTATATATTAAAATTATATATGCAGTTTAAATGTTTTATATGTTAGATACATTTTATAATGTGATCTTATTTTATTAATCATTAGATATAACAAAAATTTGAAAAACAGAATCTTGACCATTTCATATTAAATGCTAATTTGATTGTAAGGTTTATAAGTATTTCTTTACATGGGATGTACACTATTGAAATATCTTTTAAGTTACAAATTTTTTAAATATCAGATCAAAAATATTATAGTCAGACCTCTATATTGGACTACAATATTTATGCTCTGATATTTGTATGGATTCAATCAAATGTGAATCAAAAATATTTGAAAAAAAATGCAGAAAGTTTCAAAAAGCAACACTGTAACTAGCTTGTACTTAAAATATTTCATGTTTTATTTTATGTAATTTTCTTTCAGGTCATTAAAACAAAGCAATCTGTAAATATTGAAAGAAAGAAAATGTTATGTTGTTGCTGATTTATACTATTTACTTAGACAAGATGTTTCTAAGGCCTAGGCCTAAGATAAGTCTGTACTGAACATGTACAGTTTTTTTGGTCACTTGCGACATTGTATCGTTTACAGACAACTATTTTCATATAATGCTTAATAGTGTAAATGCTAAATAATCTAAAAATAGTTTCAAGGATACAGGAGGATGTTTGTAGGTTATATGCAAATACTGCACCATTTTAAGTACTTGAGCCTTTATTGATTTTGGTATCTGTAGTTCCAGGAACTAATCCCTTGTAGTTACTGAGGAATGAGTGTATATCAGTATATTCGCCTTAGATTTAACTTGTTTGAAAGGAAATTATTTAGATGTTAGCTGACAGCTTTATTAAAGTAATAACCATAGAAGTATGAAAACTAATTATTAACAGTTATTCACAATGATAAATGCAATCATAAATACCCAGCCCAATGGCCTGAGCTAATAATAATTTTGGTAAAAATATACTGGTTCTGTCAAGTACTCATTTCGTAAATTGCAGAATTGCTAAAATTGAATGTTTTGTTACTTATACATTATACAATACATTTGTCAATCAGGAAAATTATATGAGTTTGAGCAGATAAACAATAAACAAATTGTTTTTATTAATATAGAATATATCATTTAATAAATTTGTGTGTCCAATTAAAACACAACACTCAGATTTTCATTTTTTTTATGATGATAATTTGAATATATAATTTAATTAATAATAATTACATAATTATTATGTAATTATTAAATGTATGTTTAATGAAAACAAATGAAAAAAACAGGATGGTAATAAACTACACTCTTAACTGAAATGGTGTGTGAAAGTTGATTGAGACATATGAAGAAACAATGTTTCAGGTGTAAAAGTAATTTTAGTTTTAAAAAGAATAAATTTTTCCATTTTAAATGTATACTTATTTGACTTTATTTTAAGATTAAATGTAGTAAATTATGCAATGTTCATTTGTATAAACATTTTAAATTAGTTTGACTATCAGTATATGGGCAACATATACATTCTCCTACATACATATACATATAAATCTCAATCTTATTGATAGTTGTGATTTATACAAAATAATATGATGGATTTGTCAATATTATGAAAACATGTTACATCATAACATGTCCCTTACTGTATGTAATTTACAACTTTGGAGCATAATCTAACTTTGCCAAAATTTTGAAATTATTCCACTATGAAGAAAGATTGAAAAATTTCTGGAATCATTGCTAGGGGGTGTTTTGTTTGGAAATATTTTTCTATGCTGCATTAGCAAATATTTCATATGTATTGACTCCAAATTTCACATTGATCTGGCCAATAGTTAGATTTTTACAAGCTTTGAAAGTGAATTACCCCCTGTGCCTGTTCGTACATGGAGAAAAGTGAAATTTGAGCTGTTATCAGATTTTTCCATTTGGAGGGAAAAACTGCAACAGAAATCAAATCCAGCTTGGACAATGAGTTCTTGGCAATTTATTGTCTTCATTTTCCTCAGTAAGTTTTTGGGTTTTGGAATTCAAACATGGCTGCACACACACAAGTGATGAATCATGTTCGGGACATCCAAAAACTTACCATTCCAGAAATTGTGAATAAAGTCCATGACATGGTGTTAGAAGATTTGCTTTATCAAAGTGTATGAAATTGAGGAAGCTATGGCATTTCCTATGAACGAGTAGTACATATTTTGCATAACCTATTGGGTTTAAAGAAGTTGTCTGCAAGATGGGTGTCACATTTACTCAGTCTGGAGCAAAAATGCATTCAAGTCAGACTTTCTGCCGAGAGTTTGGAATTTTTTGTGAGGATTTAAGCTCTTTTGTGAGTTTTAAAACTTAACACAAATTTTTTATTCATCATTGTTTCTTTTCTTCCTCCAGTTTTCCCTTTCTTGGAGGTCGAAATTAGACCTTTTGACCCATCAATGTTCTGTGTCACATCGGAAGGTGACCTTTTAAGCTTTCAAAGACATTCAGGACGACAGATAAAGTTCTCCCCTCACAACAGGGGGATTATTTCCATCTTTGTTTCAATGTACAAATAACTAGCCAATTAACAAGAACCTCAACTTGTTATGCAATAGAGGGCAACAAAAGGGTCACTGACAAGGGTAGACCAATTGAACAATCATCACTCAGGTTGCACCACATACTCTGACCTTAGTCACCTTTGGCAATTAATTCAGTGTATTTGACAGCTGTTGTCAAATTTATAATGGGAAAGTGTCATAATAACGGATAGAAAAAAGTAATAAATTTAAAGAAAAGTTTGATTCCTGACAAGTAATATAAACAAACCCCTGACATAAGTTGAACTTACATGGGATTGCATCAGACTTAGTATTAGTCACCCCTCCAGGACGTGTATAAAAAGGGCTTGGACACAGTCCTCCGGGCGGATGTCAACTGCGGACCTCAACTGACCCATACCACCACTATGTCCCTCGCCACCTTGCCATAATCTCCAATGGTCAACTCCGCCAATCCAGGAATGTTTTTACCAACAACCCATACTACAAGATTGGGAACGTAGAGGTATTATTAAGCAAATTTATTTGTATACAATCTCTGAGAGGTCTATCTCTCGGGTCTCTCTCTTAGTTATAAGATAGATTAAGAATAGTTAACTTGGAGAATACTGGATGGAAAGGGTCCGGAACTTAGACAAGAATAGATTAATCATTGTTGCGACCTAGAATTTTTGATTATTCCCATTTTTGTAGCCATTTGCATTGTATAATTTTAGCATTTATTAAATGTGTTATTCTTGTTCAACCTGTGTATTTATTTGGGAACCTGTCAACTTACTCATCGATCTCCCCACTCACTTTTAGCCCCCTAAAGCCGTCACTTGACAACAAAGCTGATAAGTGGGTTCAAGCTTGACGCTCTACCCCTCCGTTCACATGTTTAAGAGAAATCAAACAGATTTCAAGTGATGATTTATGACAATGGATTCACAATTACATACCAGAAACAAAACTTCAATCAAAACAGTGGATTGGAGAGGGTGGTCAGATTCCAAAGAAGGCAAAGACCATTTATTCAGTTGGCAAGATGACATAGTTTTTCCTTTTTCAATACTATGTAAATGGCCAAGATAATCAATTAACAAAATTCCTTTGGTGTCTCAAGAAACCAACAATACTTTGGACAAGTTCAAAGCAACAATCCTGGAAAAATGCCTGAATAGGATCAAGAAAAGTGCTGTTTCACCACAACAATGTGCCCGCTCATTCAAGTGCAGTCATTCGTCAAAAACAGGCAGAAATTAAGTTTGAAATTCTCCTACATTCCCCCCATATTCACCAGATTTAGTTCCCTCAGACTTCTACCTGTTTCCAAAACTCAAGACATTCTTAGCTGGAA
The DNA here is from genome assembly GCF_000671375.1 of Centruroides sculpturatus. Taxonomy (NCBI): domain Eukaryota; kingdom Metazoa; phylum Arthropoda; class Arachnida; order Scorpiones; family Buthidae; genus Centruroides; species Centruroides sculpturatus. Next base: position 158,284 of record NW_019385551.1, on the reverse strand, counting down.
AGAGATATTTGAAGAGGTTATTGAGTCTAAATAGCTATTCTGTGGGTCTTGGAGAAAATCACTTCCAGGAGGGAATTGAAAAGCTGAAAAAACATTAGATCAAGTATGTTAAGATTTGAGAGGATTATGTTGAGAAATAAAGCAGAATGAAAATGAAATAAATGATTTCCAAGTTGTCATTCCAAAAACTTTTCAATTCATCCTCACATGATTTAATTTCATTTTGAACTGAATATAGCACATAGATTTTTAATAATTGTCACTCTGGCTATTTGAGTTCGAATTTCATCATTCTTGTAAATTATTTTCCTGTTGGTTAAATTCTATTCTTTCTGCTTGTTATCCAGTAAAAGACCAGTTCAGCTCACTTGCAGACAAATTTTTATCCCAAAGTGATGTCACAATGGTAAGTGCATGCCATTATTGCTTGCCATTGCTGAAGTGAGAATTCTGTTGTATGAGAATCAGACTAGATTTAGACAATTTTATTTCACATAGTATCGGTATATCTAATTTTAAACTATTTATTCATGACTTACTAATTTATTTAATTTGAGTTTTAAGAATAGTGTTATGAAGTGATCGGTAGTAATTATTTATGTGATATATATTTTGTTAATGAAATAACTGAATTATATATCTTTTCTTTTTTTTCAAAATTAATGCATATTGCAAATAATTAATGATAACATAGATAAGGTTCATGTAATAATAAAAATTTAAATAATGTAAGAATAAAAGTTTTTTTTCATATATATATTTCTATTTTCAGTCTCTTCCTGCTCCCGAAGAAGTTCATTCTGATAGTTTTATTGTAAGTACAAATAAATGTTCTGATGTGTTAGTAAAATTACTATTATAAAGAATTTGCTTAACTTGAAAACAAGCATTTTATTCAATTGATTAAAATATTCTATTTTATAGTTATATTCTATTAAAATTTAAATTTCTGTAAACATTTCTTTATTAATAATCTTTAAGAAGTACTTACAACTGTATGTTTTAAACAACATAAAGTAGGTTAATTCAGAACAGAGCCAGATCTGTACACCAGGGACTCTCAAAGTATAGTCAAAACATGGCTATCGAGTCAATTCTGTTCAATTTATAAAGATCATTTATTGAGTGAAAAGTTCCAAAATATCATTATTCATTGTGGATAATATGAGGGTGAGTTGAAAAGTAAGTTGCACTTGTACCAAAAATAAAGTATGAAACGTACGTGTCAAAACTTTTTATTTGTGTGAATGTAGGTGCAATCCAAGTGCTACTTTTCAACATAAGTGTTTAAATAAACTTGGTGATTATCATAGTGTGGCATGAGTATTTTTATTCCTTCTTGGAAGTATTTCTGTCCAACATGAGATAACCATTTTTGTGTCACATTTGTGATGTCTTCATCAGTCATATTGGCGATTCAAAAGGTCTTTTCTCATGGGGCCAAACACATGGAAATCACAAGGCACAAGGTCTGGACTGTAGAAAGGATGTTCCCATTTGAATTTTTCCAGTAGAGTCTTCATGATGCTATCTGAAAGGTGTGTGTCATGCAAAAGTTTTCTCATCAAGTTTTCCCTCAATTGGTGTTGAATTTCAGGCAGATTACATCTTTTTGTCCATAAGAAATGAATTTCTGCACAAACTTCCAAGAAGAATCACCTCTTCTGTTCCTAACAACTACGTGACATCTTTTATGTCTGAAAATTGATTAATCTCTATAGCTAAGCTGATAAATCTGCTACACCTTGTAGCCAGAAGTATTACCAATGTTGCTACCAGATTTCATCTAAATATTGTTTGTCAACAAAAAGTTCTTGCCAATTGCAACTTACTTTTTGACTCTCCCTCATAAAATACTAAATGCAAAGGAATATGGATGCTATTGCAACTATTATAAAATATAAGATGTCTCTCCTTTTCATGATTTTTATAGAGCTATTAAATAATAATAATATTTTTGTAGCATCAATATCAATGAGGCAGAGCATTAGTGAAGTCTTTTCTATGTGGCTTACAGAATTGTGTTTGATCAATTTTGCTAAAACTGCCATTTTCCAAAAATATAATGAGGGTCCATTTAAATGTAAAAAAATAGGAGTCCATGACTTTGACAAATGTCTGCTCTCTGATGCAATAGAGTGCACCTAATGAAATTTAGGTCTAGGGGTCAAGAATTGTGCGCACAAAAATTGAACAAAACAACTGATGGCGATCAGATTGTCTCTCAGTGTTGGCAAGTGCAAGGATCGCCTTTCCCATGGTTGACAGGTAAAAGAATTGCCTCTCTTGTGGTAGCAAGTGCAAAGTTCACCTGTCTGCATCTGTCAGGCAAGAATTGCCTCTTCTGTTCCTAACAAGTGCAGGGATTGCTTCTTTCTTTCTGGTTCTGTCTCAATTCTATCATGATACGACAAAGTCATGTGATGTCCTAGTCTTATTTTACCCTTACTAGCCGACTCATTTGATAAATGGCTTCACACCATTTGAAATAAGACCAGCCATATAATCTAGATAGCTTTTCTTATATTTATTTATAAATGTGACAAAACAGCATAGTATCTTGTATCAAGATCACTTCAATATCTAAGAACAAAAAATTAAGTGCTTAATAAAAATCAAATGTAAAAAAAGTTAAATCCATTATTTTTAAAGAATGCTACATTAGAATTAGTGATGTGCCGGATATCCGTATCCGTATCCGCGGATATCCGAGGGAAAAAAAAATCCGTATCCGTATCCGTAACTTTTTAGCGGATCTTTAACGGATCTTTTATCTTAATGAATTTCATTACTTATATGAAATTTTAAAGATAGGTAGCAATAGCACATTCGTCATTTACTATCGTAAAATATTTCCATATTACACTACTAAATTTTTTTGTCGGCATTGTTTTTATTTTAATTTAACTCAACACTCTCCAAAAACACAAACGTAATCTACGCTATCCCGTGTCACACTAGCCACAAACCAGTGTTTCCCAACGTGGGGCCCACGCCCCACAGGGAGCAATTGGATTGCTAAGGAGGGCAATTCGAAAATGGACTTGTNATATTTAAAATATTTTTAACTTTATATACGTTATATATTAATAAAAATACGATATTTCTTATTTTATAGGCATTTAGTGGAAAAGGTAATAGATTAGATGGAAAGAAGAAATGTTCACAGGTACTATCAAATTTAATAAATAAGGCAGTTCCCATAAGGTATAGTCATTTTACTTTGCCCTCTCAAATTATCTAGCACAAAATATTTATCATCAAATTTTATACTTCTAATTTAGAGGGATACCAGATTATAACCATGAACTTGGCACAATTAAATTTATGAGATCAGTCAGACCTGTACAGAATGAGACAGAGGTAATCATATTTACATTTTATATTTTTTGATACATAATTTAGACATTAAATGGATTTTAATGCTTACAGAATAAACCAGCAGATAATTTTGAAGCTTTTTCAGGCAAAGGCAAAAAATTACGTTCAAAACATGAATTCTGAATTTAGAATGAAAAAGTGATACACATCAGTGGTTTAATTGTTACAGCAACAATACATACAAGTAACTGAAGTTGCATGTATCGTTGAGCAGGAGTATGTTAAAATTTTGGAATGTTTATTACTGTAAATATCAGCAATTAAAGTACATTTGAATATAGTAGAAAGTTTCAAATATTTTTTTACTTATTTTCCTACAGAAATGGGAAATTATATAATAACACAATAAGTATTTACAAATGTAATAAAATATTTTTAGTTCTGTGAATAGCAATACCATTATAATATAATAGTATAATCAATTGGAATGAGGAGAACTTTGAGGTAACAACACTTACTGCACAACTGGCACACACATTCCATAGTGTTGTCAAGTCTGACTTTTAGCATTTCCAAACTTGCACAAAAGGTCTGGTTCAAAACTCAAATGAATATCTTGTCAGGATTTTGCCCCGTCACACTTCTAAACAGTTAGTCACGATTATCTATCCAGATTTTGAGTGTCTGCTCCTAACTTTCAGTATGTATAAGACAATAGAAAGTTTCATTCTAGTATTGACTGTAAACAAACAATCTATTGAAATTTTCATTGTGTCCACTTAAACATCAGGAGGCATGGCAGTGACTGACTACATATACAGGAACTAGCTGTTACCCGCGACTTCGTCCGCGGAGGTTTTGCAAGCAAACCCCATTTACATTCAATATTTCAATAACCATAGTAATTGTTAGGTCTATATAACATCTACAGCTGAAGAGAATTGCCGAGAATCAAACGAACTATTTTCAATTTGATCAATTTTCTGGAGTGTTTACAATCGTTCTGTAATCGAACCAATATGCAATAACAAATTTGAATTTAAAAACGGTTTGAATATTTTAAAAATTGAAATAGATAAAAATATTTATAACAATGTCTGAAATGTTATCAATTTAATACACCTAAGTACTCAATGAAGACTAAATGTAGTTGAAAACAAAAAATCGCATCTAAAATAGTACAGTAGAAGCTGTTCTTCCGGTTAAGCCTTAATGCTCTCCCTCACCCCCTGCAGGGGAATTTCTAAAAATCCCTTCTTAGTGTGCGTTTTCATGACGAACCCTGTGTACCAAATTTCTGCTCTTTAGGTCCAGTGGTTTGCTCTGGGCAATGATGAATCAGTGAGTCATTCAGTCAGTCAGTCAGGACAAACAATTATATATGTATAGATTAGAGTTGCTGATTTTCAGAGGTCGATTTCTGTCCCCAAACACCTGAAGTAATTTCGAAGATATCATTCGAAAGAAAATCAATTTTCTTAGGTAGTGTGCAAAATTTCAAGATTTTCTGTAATGCGGTTGTAAAAATATAAGCAATTGAAAAGTGCAAAAATCACCAAAAATGCTGTATTTTTTTTTGACCTATAGACCCAGAAGTTTGGCTAAGTTCATGGGGAGTTTCCTCCATAGAGGTAATTCAGTTTATAAGTATAAAATTAAGCCATAAAAGATAAATTTGAGCTTCTGTAATTTTGAATAACATTTTGAATAAAATTCATTTGTTCCCATGCAATTTTATGCCAATTAAAACTTTTTCTAAATGGCATATCAAAAGCATTGGTTGGTGGCACATTGGTCAGTGATGTGTTCGGTCAGTGTCAACAGAAATGAATATTGAAAGAGTTCAGTTGGCAGTGCATTTGGTCAGCGTGTGTTTAGTTGCCGAGTGCCAATCGAATTGTATGTCATCATTTTACGTCTTGATGTAATGATGCAATTACTAAACAATTTATATCCAAGCAAAAAACATCTGATATGTAAGAGAATTCCACCAAGTAAAAATTTATGACAATTTAAATGACAACAGTCAATTTTTCTTTACCAAAGAAAAATTTTGACTGTCATTTAAATTGTCATAAATTTTTACTTGGTGGAATTCTTTTATATCTCAGAACTCTTCTGGCCCTGAATAGATGGATCCAAACAAAAACATCTAACCTAACTAATGCTTGAAAGGTTAAGTTATGGAGTGCAGCAGACCCAAATATACCAGATATTATGCCACCATGATATACATTCAGCACAACATGCACCACTCAAATTGCTATGAAGCATCCTTTGCAACGTATTAAATTTACAGCGTAAATGTGCTGAAGGAGTTGTGGTTTGCATGGACTGGCACTATCTCCCAAAACTTCTTTCATAAGGCCAAATAGGAGATAATTGCACAGTGACAGATCCAAACTTTAGTTGGAAAATTCTGGATAATCCAGCCTGTGTTGATTGCCTCCATGTGCAAGACACCAGTCAAAAGATTCCTATTCTGAAGACAGTTACATTGCCAAAACAATGGAAGTCAGTATGCGGAGGGGATTACCTACAGAATGAAAACAAATTGAGAATAACAGTTATTACCATTACTGAAATTCCAGACTATGAAATTCCAGAAATGTTATATATAGGGAAGCTGAACTTCCCTATATATAACATTTCAGTTGATTATAATTAAAGAGTAGGTGGTCAACTGCATTTTTGATTTTAAGGGTAGAGATGAGTTTTATGAAAAAAGGTTGCAAATGCTAATAATGAGAGTAAAATTGTCATTAAGTCTGACCCTACTGCAGACACACCTGACCCCCGATTATCTCCTCACCCCCGACCTTTAAAATCACCAAAATTTAATAGTATCAATCCCCCTAATAAACAAACCTACCAGCAAAATTTCAGAAATTTGACATCACAAATCGCCACACTTTCCCTCATATATAAATGGCTGGGAAAGTAAAATTGACACTATCATCTCCTTAATGTACTGTACATATGAAACACATTAGAAAAATCTTATATTTCCTGAAATTCAATGCAATAATTTTATTTCAATTGCAGATGTGGATGTGGAGTAGAAATTATAATACTCATAAGTATCTGATATAATTGTTATGTAACTTCACCATACACTGTGTTGTGCAACAAATGCAGTTTTATTGTACATGTGCAGTTGCATATGTTGTGAAATAGATTGGAAATGTTGCATTGATAAATGGGGCTTTGGTTTGGTGATCATGATGTTGGAAATGATTGGACATCCATAGCCATCACTCACAAACCTTACAGCAACATTTGTACAGCTAAACAAATGCAGGATATTTTGCAAAATTTTCCACACTTGTGTATCTATAGGGTTGGCAACTAAGTGATTGCAGAATTTAAATAAGAAGGAAAATTCAAAATTTTTGCTTAAAAATATAACTTTATTCAATTAGGTATTGTCTATTTTTGTCAATGACCTCTTGCCATCTTTCAGGCAGTGTCATAATTCCATGTTCATAAAACTTCTCATTTTTGCCAGCAAAAAACTGAATTAAATGTGTTTTTACATCATCAGCGTCATTAAAAATTTTACCATTTAAGGAGTTCTGCATGGAATAAAATAAATGGTAATCTGAAGGCGCAAGTTCAGGGCTATATGGCTCCAATAATTTTTGGCGAGTGACCAAAGATGTGTGGGGCTTTGCATTATCATGCTGGAAAACAACACCCTTACAATTTGCCAATTCTGGCCGCTTTTCTTGAACTACATCGCTTAGTTTGGCGAGATGTTGAACTTACACATTTGAATTAATCGTTTGGTTTCTTGGTAAAAGTTCAAAGTACAGAATTCCTATATAATCTCACCAACCTGGCAGCATAATATTTTTTTGGTGAATCTCAGCTTTTGGTGTCATCTGGGCTGGTTCATCTCGCATCACCCATGATCTTTTCCGATTAACGTTGCTATAAACTATCCACTTTTCGTCGCCAGTAATCAGTCGTTTCAGAAATGGATCAATCTCGTTGCATTTCAGAAGTGAATCGCAGTTGCTAATGCATTGCATCAAATGAATTTCCTTAAGCTGATGAGGGACCCATAAATCCAGTTTCTTGACATAGCCAAGCTGTTTTAATTTTTTTTGAATGCATATATGTTATACATTGAGCTTCTGTGCAATCTCACACATTGTGATATGACGATCTGAATCGATAATAGCCTTGATATGGGTTTCGTCAACTTCAACTGGACGGCCAGATCGTTGAGCATTTTTCAGTGAAAAATCATCAGAACGAAATTTGGCAAACCAATTTTGACACTGCCTTTCTTTCAAGGCTTCATTCCCATATACGGCACATAACTTCTTGTGTGCTTGTGATGCGTTCTTGCCTTTTCGGAAATAATACAATAAAATATGTCCAAAATGCACGTCTTGTTCTTTCATTTTTAAATTGGGATAAAAACAAAACTAAATAACTATCGATACAATTTTTTTACTAAATTAAAGGTGCAAACAACAAGAAAACAATATAGGTTAAATGCTTTAAACACGATGACAAAGCAAAAAAATATTGACGAAATCCACAATCACTTAGTTGCCAACCCTATAATTGCTATGATATTTTGAATACATCATTATTACTATGAAAATTTTCCATTCCATGTCCACTACTGCACTAGCAACATCTTCAATTAGAAGACTGACCTGTCAGAGTTGCAAAACTGACAGGTCTTGGTGTTCTAAGGTTACAAGTTGATTTGATGAGCCTAAAGAAAATTCTTAATCAACTATATTAGAGAAGATTTAAATTTTACTTTTGTTATTGGCAATCTTTCAGATTTAGTCACAAAAGTTAACTTATAAAAAGTTGTATTAAACAATACCAAATACACAGGGTATAGACAAACATTGCACTATGCGATATCTGAGAAGAAGAAAAAAAAAAAAGGATGTTAGAAAAAACTTTTTAACAGACAAGATGCAATTAATTGCTACTGGATAAAAAGACAGCATGATACATATCTTGAAGAAATTAAAAATCTCAACTATCATTTGGAATATTCTGCTGATTCACCATGCTTAACCTGCTATAATAAAACTCTGTATAATTTGATAGTTTAACAGTTGAACCTTAATACTAGTAGAATAAAACTGGAAAAACCCTACCCATACAGTAAAAGAGTAGTTTTCATGTGGATAACCAACAGGAAATGTTTTAGGAATTTGACACAGCCTCACATCACCTCTTCAGTTTTAAAAATGCAATTAGAAAATGCTAACTTGGTCATAGCTGTTATGTTTTAACAAGTCATTATAAAAGTATGAAAATCCTTGAACATTGATGCTAAATCTGCCACTGCAATTTTCTCCAAAACAAAAAGAAAATGCAAGAATTAAAAAAGGCCCATGTACTGTACATTCATTCCATGCTTTGATATTTAATGGACACCTTTTTGAATTTTACCTTAAAACCACCAGACAGGTATTATAAAATTGCCCATTTTCTGAATTGACGCTAACAATTATTGTCACAACTGAAATTAGGGAGGGGTCAAAATTCACTATATGCATTTATAAAAAGTAAAAAAAAAAAGCTGGGGTGGTGATTTGTTTAAAATTGTTATTTATACTCAGAATTTAATGTTATCTTGATCTAGGTAAAACAAAATTTCAAAATAGTGTCAGGATTAAGCAGAAAAATTCAGCCTATGATGAGTTAAGATTAATTTTTAGGAGTGTTTAAGAACACCTTTTTACATATTTAAAATTTTAAAAAAGGTGTTAATATATAGTTAAATAGTAAGAATTTTGCTTTATTACCACTTAAAAACTTTACTTTTGTTGCTAATAGTTTAATTTTTATATCTAAGAAATTACATATAATTTTTTTATACATAAACAGTTTCCTTACTTTTCAAAAAATGGTTTTATTTCTCACTAATATGGATTACAAAACACACAAAATGTGTATACAATTCTTTAAAGATTTCAGTTTGTAAATAGTAAAGCAAATGTGTTTAGTTTTGATTATAATATTTTAGTACTAGATTTTTTATAGAAAAATATAATTCTTTAAAGATTTTAACCTTTTAATAACATAGTATACTCAAAAGTAACTTAATTTTTAACTTTTTTCTTCTTCCAATATGCATTAATGGTTTTTTTTTTTTTTTTTTTTAAGAAAGTCAAATAAGATTTGTTAACAACAAGGAAACCACAATGATAAGTACTTGAATTAAAATAATTTTCAAAAAATAAACAATTGTTTTAATTGGTGGCATGTTCCTTTCCAACCACGTAGTTCTCGAAGGATCAAGCTCAATGCCCTGTTAAAAATAGTAATTAATAAAAATCAGAAAAATTTAGAAATTGTATATAGTTTTAAAATTAAGATATTAAAAAATTGCACGCGATAAATATACGGGCGGGACCCGAGTGGAATCACAGCGTGAAACACTAGGAAATTTTCGGGAATGGTGCGCGAATTTCTGTTTCCTGTGACTTTGAATTCGTTGATTTTCCTGTTAAATTTAAGATTTCGAACCTTGCTTTAATAGAATTAAATAGGATTCTGAAAGCAATGTCTTACAATTCTTAAAATAGGATTTCAGAGGGAACAAGTTTCATTTTTTGAAGGTTTTTACTAAGAATGTTACGTATTTTCTGGAAAATTTGTATGAGCATAAATTATTCAAAATGTGTTCAAATATGCTGTGAATTAGCCGGGAAAATTACTAGACTATTAAATAATACAATAATGAAAATGAAAAAAAGTATGTCTAATATTTGAGTTCAAATCTTTTCAAAAGTAAAACAAACTCGTCACGTCTTATATAATGATGCAAATACTTTTAAGAACTTCAAAATATTTTTTACAAAATTACACAGTAGGAACTTATCCTAAACTTCATGGGTCCAAGGGCCTTTCGGAGAATTCAGAAGATCTTGTTTCGGATACATTAAGCACCGAGTATTTAAAGTTTCACGAATAGTGTAATGCAATTCACTTACTCAAAATTAATGCATGTAAAATTTAAAAATTTTTAAAATATGACCTAGTTTCGTGGCGTTGCGTTCGATAGATAAAGTAATTTCCAGTTACGTAGTTTGCTCTTTTTTATTTAGGTACAACGTTACACGTTCAGGTTTATTTTTGAAAACAGTTTCGGCTATTATACGTTTCTTAATTACTCAAATTTTCAAAAAATCATAGGATTATGAATTGTCTCGAAATGATAGTAAATACTATAAGAAAATGTGGATATAAGTATGCATGTACTTAGACATTGGAATTTCGCGTATCAAGAAAGATGTTCGAAATTTTGTGAAGCGATGCTTTCAGCTAGAGTTGATTTCGCCAAGAAAAAAAGTCATTAGGAAAAAAAAAAATTAATTGCGTGTTCTGTTTAATTTATGGTTTAAACTTTTTAAATAATGGTTTTTACATCGTAACATACCAACTAAAAACTAAACTTTTCTTCCTTGAAATCTTAATTTTATGTTTAACGGAAATTTCCAAAATCCAAGTGTTTTGGATTTAACATTTGTACAGATTTTTAGGAATTCGTCACCTTCGAAAGTCGGGAGTTGCCTGTACCTAACTGCATATTTATATAATCGCATCGGGTTGGCATATGTTCAAGAAGATTTCAAATATGGAAATATTTCTGAAGATTTGAATAGTTAAATCTTTAACAGTAAGAATATTTATATCTGATCATAAATGTTATATTGCTAAATCAAAAGCGCTGTTTAGAAATTAAGCCAAGAAAACTTTGTTTAGGTATCTGCATTTGATATATAATCATCATCATCATCATCATCATATGAAATTTCTCGGGAGGACGGGAAAAATGTGGTAAAGTCTTAATATAATTGACATCAAGGTAGTTTGTATTTAAAAATTCAGCAATTAAAACTGTAGAGAGATGGTTATTCCCGGACACTAAATACTATAAAAACAAAGGGTTGGCAGCATGTCATGATTCCAATCAGCCACGCGGCATTGGTATTTGTTATTCTGGCGTGGTTTCGGCCATGATTTTGTGCAGCTGAAAACTTTAATTTTCCATTCATAAAGTGAAAATATTTTTTTGAAAAAACAAACTTCTTGATAAATTTACAGTTAGTTATTTACCAAATTACGAATCTTTTTGTGTGTTTCGTGCGTTTATTTCCAAAGAAGATTAGAAAGAAAACATGGCGATTTGGAGCAATCGAGCACGTTTTTTTTTTTTTTAGGCAAATCATGGACAATTTTGAAGTGTCTGGAATTGCATCGGAGTCCACTTTTTGACGTATTCTCTTTAATATAATGTACAATTTTGGATCGCCTTGGCCATGAAACTGCTTTTAACTATGGCAACTCAAATTGTAGCTAAAACTTATTGAAATGAAATATAATTAAATATTTTGGAGTCATTTTCTACCCGTTTGTCGCTGCATCACGAAATGTCCGCTGTTATGGGGGCAAGACATTCTAACCTAATAATAGCCAACAAATTAGAGTATCAATTCATATAAAATATTTAAAAAGGTTTTTCTAACGGGTTTCGCGATACAGAAAATCTGTCCCACATTCCCTAGTCTCTAATTATTAAAAAAAGAAAAATTACGTTAGTAGGTGGTTCTTTTCTCCATATTTCTTCCTTTTTTAGCATTCCCATATCGTGCATCACTTCTCTAGCTGCTCTTTCTCCCGCTTCTATTGCACCCTCCATGTATCCTGTCCAGGTGGTAGCTGTTTCGGTTCCAGCAAAATACATTTTTCCTACGGGTTTTCTTAAAAATCTGCATGTAAAAGAAAGAAATGCAAGATAAAGTTTGTTGTTTTTTTAATCACTATTCTTATATATCAATTACTAACTCTCCATATCTGGTTAAAAATCCAGGAGGAAACATGGCTGTAAAACATCCACCAGAAAATTGTTCTGACATCCAATTATATTCTTCATAATGAATTGGCTAATAATAAAAAATTTTATAAATTTATTAAAATCCAACAACAAAGTTATATATGTATTACTTAGAATAAATAAAATTGTTACCTTTAAAAATTCCTCTAGTCCGAAGACATTACATAAGCATTTTCTGAATATATCTTTCCTTTCTTCTTGAGTAAGATGTGCTACTTTACGTACTTGATCAGCCAAGACAAATCTGAATAAAAGTTTCGTTAAGAGAATATAAATTTGTAATTAATATTAATTTATTCATTACGACTCGAAGTTGAGAAGTTGAGGAGCAGATCTTTCATTGCGCATAAAAAAACTTTACACAGAAAATTCGAATCTGTTACTACTGGAATCTGCTCGATTAATTTCATAGTTTATGGAAGGAAAAACAAAAACATTGTATTTGCAAACACTCAGTCGTTTTACATTCCCCATGGTCAGACAGATGAGCGGAGAAAGTAAATTTTTGCGAAAACGATCTCATCAGTAAATGAGAGGATCATTTGGTTTTTCACTACAAAAACTCCAGACTATTCCACTCACAATGACTCGAGAATCATTGAATATATAGGTTTTTTTGCTAGTTTCCTGAAGAAAAGCCATCCAAACTATGGTAAGATTATAGTTTACGTCTCAAAATACTGAAAATATTTATTTTACATTAGACGGTATTTAAACATCAAACCCCCAAAATAGGAAGAGGGGATCTAGGTATCTAATACACTCAAAACTCTTAACATACTTTGAAACAGTTCCCTGTGAAAATAACGAAAAGGAGAGTATCTCAATTTCCCAACAATAAGGAATTGCTAACGATTCCTAATTAGATTATTATTAACCTAACCGCAGAAATAATTTGTATAGAAACGGAACGTTTTATTTACCCAACAATAGCAGGATAACTTCCATCTGGTTTGGTATCATTATATGTGGAAGATATAGGATTTTCATCGTCAACGTCTATTAATGATGTACCACAGAAACCTGAAGAAAAAATTCAAGAACAAAATTACTTTTTATACTTAAATTCGCTTTAGATTTAAGTAGGTTTGCTCTCAGTAGTTACTATTGAGAATAAACAAAGCTATGAGGTAAACTATCAAAGTTCTTACCATGCTTTTTCCAGAATTCAGTTTGATAGTATAAAATGCATTTCATTACTGAACCCATAGGGCATCTTTGAATTAATTGATTTCTATGAGCGGAAAGAGGAGGATTGTAGTGTATTTTCATTTGTAACGGTAGAGGTATTGCCATAATTATATAATTTGCCTAAAAACCATTAAAAAAAGGTTAATTTTTGAAAAGAATTTTTACATTAAGTTAATTCTAAAAAAGTTTATTTACATCATAAGTCTTTCCATTCAGAGTTTTTACAGTAACTTCTTTTTCTGATTGAGTAATTTCAACGACAGGTGAATTTAACAACACGCAATCTAAAAAAAGACGTTGATTTTGATAATTATATAGAAAACTTAAATCATATTAAATCAACTTACTCCCTAAACGCTCTGCAATACGTTCACTTATTTGTTGACTTCCACCGATAAATTTTCGTTCCTGTGAAAAATCAATGATTAAAATTAAAAAAAAAAAACAAACTTAAGTATAAGTAAAGCAATAATAAATATATTAACTTGTCCTCCGTTCGTAACACTCATCATTGATTTCATTCCTTGGCATAATTTAGTGAACCATAACATCCATAAAAATGAACTTTCGTAAGGTGAGGAAGCTAATGGTTCTTCGATACAAGCTTTCGCTACTGCCCGGCATTGTCTAAATTAAGAAAAATTTTTAAATTGAGAAATTAGTTCATTTTATCTAAGTTATTTATGTACTTTTACAAAATATAACTATTGTTATAACATTTGTACAATCTTCTATAGTAATAACTAATCATTTCATTCATATCAAATATGTCGGAAGTGTATGCTAAGCCAGCCAATATTGGTCTGGAAATCAAGGATAGTGTTTAGTGTATGACTTATATAGAGAAGCAGCTAAGCATAGTGCTGTTACCTAAGTAATATTGTGCTAATTTACTAGAATGGAATATATTTTATATATATAGCGGACGAAAACGTTAGGTAACGTTTAAACCCATATGTGTGTACAGCCAGCAGACTACCAATTCCACACACAGGTTAAAACACGCAACCTGTTCTATAACCCGCCTATCCCAAAATTAAAAAGTTACCTTGCTTCGCTATTTTACGCAGAATGAAGTTAATTTGGAATGTAAACAAACAGTTATCCAATTAAAAACCAACTCCTAATTGAAACTAGAAGAAGAACAGATGTTCAAACTACTTGGAGGTGCTTCGTTAGAGTTAAGGGATTTCTAAAGTTTGGGCTGAGTTTTAATAATTTATAGTTTGTATATAAAATTTTAACAATATTTAATTAAACAAGTAATTTCCTCTTACTCTGTATAACACGTTTCATCCATAAAGGTTTGGTAAGTCATCGTATCCCATTCTTCAGCATGAGGTGCCTTCCACGGTTCATCTGCTGGAACCTATTTCAAGTTACCAAAGAAAAACTATCGTACTAGAATAATAGATTGAAACAAATTAAGAAAATATATACACCTCTTTTCCCATTTCATCAATAGTCCTGGTAAAATTATTAATGTCTAAATGGACAAAAGGATTTCTAAATGGTATAGAACCAGTGGTTTTGTGAAGATATCTCTTCCCCTTTAAATAAAAATAATTTATAGATAAATACAGATATAGAAATTGTAGTATTAAAATGTATGAATATTTTGCAGGCTATACTGACTTGAGAAAAATATACAACATCTTCGTTCTCTTCTATTTTATAATTATCGATACACAATTCCTTTGTTAACCTAAAGAGATGATCTTGCGTGGGGCCAACGTATGATCCTCCTAAATCCACGTAACCAACATCTGGACTCTAAAAATACATAAAACTTTTTAAATATATAAAAGTAATAGTTTGTAAGGAGTTAAAGTAAAAAAACAGTGAATCTATTGTTAAAACGTAAAATAATTTAATGTTTTTAAATGATTTTTTTCACTTACTTTTTTAGTTAAAGTTCTTCCACCGACACGATCTCTTGCTTCTAATACTAAGACAGCTATATCCGATTGATGAAGCCATTTTGCAGCAGATAAACCTGTTAAATAAAATCAATATTGATTATTTAAACCAAAGAAAATAAGAATATATGCAATATTTGAAATGTTACGCATAGTACGAAGCACCTATGCCTAAGTATGCTTTGCCAGCCTGGACATCTCAGATGAGGAACCTCGAATAAAGTTAAATTTTGATGAAAATATGGTATTTTCAGCATATATTTTGGATATATTAATCTAAATATAAAATTTTGGAAACGTTGTGCAAAATTTACATTTATAGAATCTATATTTTAATTTTCCGCATAAAAAATATATGTAAAGTATTCTCATACATAAATTGTAAGCATTTCATTAAATTTCTTAGGAGATTACTACATTTTAATACTATATATAAAATTGCTTCCACAGAGGAAAAAATTATATATAAATATACAAGAATATATACACTATATTTACCACTTAATCCACCACCAATTATAATAACATCAGTCCTCCTTGACATAACGGAAGAATTGTCGCCAAGATACGTAGAACTTCAAATATGTTAATAGAAATGAAAAAAAATTAATACAAAGCAGTGACAATTAAAAAAAAAAAAACAAATTTTAATTATTTAAATTTCTATTCAAAATGACCAATTGCAAAATTAACCATTTGAAAAAAATTTCTTTCTTAAGCACAGGGCTTCATTTGAGGCCCTAGGCACGATTTTGTTCTATAAAAAGAAGGCTTTATGTGAACTTCTTTTCACATAAAAAAAAATACAATACATTTTTCAACCGTTTTAAAAGCTTAAAATGTTTACTACATTTTACAGGCATCTTTTTACTATGTAATTTGAGGCCCTCCAGACGATGAAGCGGCTAGGGCCTCGATAATCGGCCTATTGGATAATCGGCTACTGTAACTATACCATTAGTTTTATAGAATGAGAGCAAAAGAAAAAAATAAGTAATACCGACAAAAATTCATTGACACGCCAAATGATATAAAAAAAAAAATTAATATTTAGTAATTTCTCTATTTCGAAATTATTCAACGACATTAAAAATTGTCTTAATCTATTACAATAAATCACTAATATTAAAAAATTTGTTAACCTCATTCAATTGACAAATTGTTTTTATTTCTGCTTACGAAAATTCTTATATTTTATGTTAGATATAAATTAAATGTTCATGTATTAAAAAATGTTCTGTCGATTGTTACAATATCGATAACAAACAACAATACCTCTAAGATTACAGATAAGAATCATTGAATTGTTTGATCTATCAAACATCTATGTATAGGAGATTTTACTCTTTAATTCTATTAATATTATAGTTAATTAGAAATGTAATTTTAGACTATATTCTAGATTTTAAGAATAACTTTATCATCTCATTTCCAGAAATTTTTGATAGTAAAAAAAAATTAGTGAACAAATAAAATTTAAACTTTAATTTTAACAACCTTTTCATATATTAGATAAGAATGGGAGATCCACCCTCTTGTATTCATAATACACGTGAATAAGTGCGTGAATGTCCTTTTCTTGTATAATATAAAACTGTATAAAATGTAAACTGTAGAAACGGTAACATTTCTTTCACAATATTTAGTGTTGTGTAATACGAAAACTATCAAAATCATAAAACGAAGTTGAAATTTATTAGAAATTATAATATAATATTATCAGTAAATGGCATTTCCAGAAAGCTTTTCTTTTTTTTTAATCCGAAATAAACCTATATAGTTTCTAGAATCTATATATTGACATTATCTATTGTGAATCACTCTTTTTGCATTAGTAATTTAATAATATCTATCATATAATATTCACAATATAGATTTTCATATACAGTCGACCCCCCATAACACTGTTTATTATTCCGTTTTATATGAATTCCATGTTGTATGAGTCACTTAGATTTTATAAATACGTGTGCCGGGCCGTGAAAGGCTCACGTATTTGTAAAATCTAAGTGACTTGTACAACATGGAATTCATATAAAACGGAATAATCAGCAGTGTTATAGGGGGGTCGACTTGTAATTTCAACTACATACAAGTTGTAAGAATGCCAATTTTCTGTATTTTTCAATATAGAAAAAAAGGAAGATTATTATGCATTATTTCTTTATGAAGTAAACCAGAAAATTTTTCTTCCCTACTCAATAAATGTTTTATTTTAATAAAAAGAAGTCAAGCTCACGGGAAAAGCTAACATTTTCTTAAATAAAAAAAAAAAAAAAAATGGTCAATAGAAATTCAGTAAATTTTTATATTATTTTCTCAGCTGTTATTTTACTCAATAGAGAAAATATTTTATATTTAATGTGGACTTAATCTGGACTTTCTGGATCAAGTTATTTTCATTCTCCATTTTTATCAGAATTTATTATGCATCGAATAGCCCATAAAAAAAATCCATGAAAAAGTCCAGCAACGACTTGCTCAAAAGTTGGCTCGATCAAATGTTGCTGGGAAAGTTAAGTTTTTAATAAAAAATATAAAATATTTCATTAATTATTATAAAATAGCAAAAAGCTTAATTTTGAGGACAGGGATGAGTTTTATAAAAAAAATTGTAAATTCTAATAATGAGTAAAATCGTCATTAAGTCTGGCCCCACTCTTTCCCCAATCCTTCGACCTTTAACCACCAAAAAACTTTAAACCTTTAGGGGGATTAAGTCTATTAAGATTAATGTAGAAGCAAACAGTGGCAAATTACAAAAAAAAAAATCTTAAACCAAGATCTTATTGTCTTATTATCTATTGCCAGATCTTAAACAAGTGCTCAATATAGTAAATTAGAATAATTATTTTATTTATGGATCTATTTGTCACAGTTATAAAGGAGATATTCAAAAACAATTAATTACCGCGTAGCTAGAACTAGTGTCTAATAACAATACGTGCTTTATTACGCTACTGTGTGAGTATGTAACCTAGTTCGAAGACAAATTAGAAGAAAATTTATTATACCTTGTATAATAAAAAGAAAAATTATATAGAGTAGAATATGATGAGAATGTTCTAAAGTCTTCAAACAGTAAATTGCATTATGAAGGGTTTTTTCCAATGACAAGAGATAGTTTACGTAAATTATTTGGAAGATGTTCACACAAGAATGTGCCAATTTTATATAGAATTAAAAAATTATTTTAGATATATGAAATTATATAGCATGCGTATTTATAAGTAAAAATATTTAAATTTTAATCTGAAAATAGAAGCAGGATAAATAAATCTTGAAAAATTTATAAAATTTTTCCATTATGATGTAATTGAAATCGTGCAGAAACTCATTACGAAGAAGGAATTTTCCTACTTAAGAGGAAAAACTAACTACTGTTTAATCAGCTGTTTTCATGCTAATATAAAAACAAAAAAAAAAAACTTCTTAAATTTAGATAAAATTAGATAAAATTTTTAAAATAATTATAAACTTATTTATGCAAATTTTATTTATTTAATATATTTTTTTATTTATTTTATAATACAATTTTCAGTATATTACCTTATCAAACTTTTAAACAAAAGACAAAAGCTCTAAATATAAAGTAGCAGGTTCATCAAACAAAATTGAACAAATAATCAAATTAAATAGGAAATAAATGAAATAATTGTACAAAAGGTTGTGTGTTTCTTACAATGACGCAATATTTTCATTTTACTATATAAAAAAGGGATCTACCGATGTATTTTCTTCACAGTTTTCATTGGAGACATTGAAATAGCATGACATCGTACGTAGTCACTATTGCCATTGTGACATTTCTTTTCTTCAATGTCGTCAATACTCAAGGTAAATTAATACATTTAAGTTTAGTTTTATTAAATTATTTTATTATCCTAATAAAAATAACTAAAATATTTAATTTTTTTTCAGAAGATGATGGAAGACGTCCTGAAAATGGAGGGAGACGTCGAGTAAGTATTCACATTTATTTGAAGTCCTTTAATCCGTCGTGCATAAGACCGATATAATAAAGGATTGTAGAGGAAAAATGCGCATAGTTTCCTTCATATATATATATATAACAGCTGGGAAAGTAAGAATGATTAATTTGTCATTGTCAAATATTAAGGGTAAAGGACCGTGGATGATTTGTTGTAAAGAAGCGAAAGAAGCAGGAGAAACCGGAAATTTTAAAGACGTCAGTAGTTTTATTACTACTTTACTATTTAATACAGTGAAAAATTTAGTAAACTTAATACTAATTGGATTATTTTAAAAAAAATTATAGGCTTACATGGATTGTTTTATAAAGATGAATGAAGTAAGAGTTTCGAAATTTTTAAAGTAATTAATATATATTTTTGTATTAAATATTCGTTTAAAAAGACTAAAAATAGCTTTCATTTCCAGAGATGCGGAATAACTAGAGTAAGACTATTGAAAATTTTCTAATAATATTATTAAATTTCGAAATATTTATTATAAAATTATTAATTTTTAAGTAAGTGGAATTTATAAGAATGATGATTAATTTTTTAGGAAGAAATAGAAGATGTACTTTCTAAGTCGGAGGAGGTATAAAACTATTTAAAATTTTTCAAAAATAAACTACTTATTTACAAAGAAATTAAAAAAATTATTTTTTTTCCAGCTTGCTTCTGGTAACTGCCCAAAAGTAAATTTTTATTTTTCTTAAATTTTTTTCGTTTTAAAAATGTTCTTAATTTGTTGTTGTAATTGAATTGAAAATTTCAGCCTGAAGATCTACGTCCAATATTTAAAAAATGCCACGGTAAGAACTTTAATTGTGAAAATTTTATTTTTACATTAACGGTTGTAAATTATGGAAAGTATTTTTTTAAAGCCTGTTTTATTTTCGTAATTGTTTTAATTGAGGAAAAAAAAACCAGTATTATTCACTTAAAATTTGTTCAAATCAGAACAATCCTATATACAAGTTGGTTCCAAACTATAAGGATAAATTTCAGGAGTTGATTCCTGGCAGGACAAAAAACATTTGGTCCTATTAATATTTCTATGGAAATGCATTAGTACTGAACCACCAGAGTCATGAACTCAGCACACAAGACAACACACAACAGTATGGCATACATACCTCGGGTAGAATCGTAATAGATAATGCACTGAGAATCCTGGAGGACACTTTCAAGTGATCACACATCACTTCGTGGTATAACCGACCATTCCCACTCACTTTTCTGTATGTGAATATCACGCCCGCCTGTTCCCGATGGGAATAATGAACAATCACTCTTACAACACACAAACCATGGATCTGTTCAGCAGACAACTTTCTACATATTTCCCCTTTCATGGCTATGATTGCTGATAAGCAGATACGATGTGACGATACCCAGCGGTGTCATCCATATCTGGTGCGTTTCTGGGCATATGTTAATTAATGGAACCATTTTTTTTTTTTTTGTTCTTTGTCCTTTTAGGAATCCACTACTAAAGTTTGTTTCCATAGTTTAGAATGAGTTTTATATCCTTTTCATCCCTTTATATAATAAAGGTCTTAATTATTCATAAACTTACTTACATAGCCAGATATCGTATTCAGTTATGTAAAAAGTCAAGATAAAATTTTAGATTTATTTCAACATAGAACCTGTATAAAAAAATCATTTTTAAACACAGACTTAATTCCATTTTCTAATATAAATCTATTGACAGTTTAGCGCTGGGACACTACGACTTGTTCAGCTAGAATTATTATTATTAGTAATTACTATTATTATAAAGGGATAAATTAGCTTTCCAGCTAACCGGCAACGCGTGATTAACATATTAGATAAACTAATTATTACTAACATTGAAGGTATTTTTAAAAAGTAGCAATACGGTCCTATCTGATTTTAAGTCTAAAATCAAAAGATGGTGGAGAATTAATCCAAGAAATTCTCTGCCAAGTTTATATAGCAGAATAATATAAAGGCGATTCACCAATTTGAAATATTGGAATAATGTTGATAAGAATTTAAGTATAAATTTGAGAGAGACAATAATAATTAGCTAAATTTCGACGACATTAAGCACTCGCGGAGAGGGAAAAGATATAATAATCCCTCTACTTCTACGGCAGGCTTTAGATAATTGTTAAACAAAGTATAACCATTTAAAAACTCGGTAAATTAGATAAAAGAAAGTTTTATTATGATTAAAACTTTGTTGTTATTTTGCAAACTTTCAGTAATAATATAAAAATCATAAGAACTGATCAAGCTAAACACGAATAAGAGCATTTATTAGTTATGGATAGAACGTTTATTATTAAGTAAATTTTCCAATTAATTTAAATTCGTCTCCTTTAAAATTTGTATTCTAGACTAATTAAAACTTTATTAAATCTCATCTTTTGGTAAAAATTTCGATATAAATGATCATGCGAGGGAGAAAAAGAGGAAAACTCACCTATAAAATCAATGAGAAACGTCGGGTTATGCTTTAATCATTAAACTATAACTGCTCTATGTCCTTCAATTCCACTAAGAAGCTTACAAAATAGATTTATGTTACTCGACAGATCTAATTATTACAGGATGAACAGCGCATTAATTGGCATAATTGCTAAATTGCGCAAAGGAAGAGTCTATTGATAAGCGGGTGAAGTAAAATGCGATAACCCAAACAACATGAGAAAAAAAAATGGTCGTCGAGATAATTGAATTAAAACTATAATAAAACGGTTAAATAATAAATTTTACCCTTTTTACGCTTCATATAAAAAGTGTAATATCAGTTTTGCTTCAATTATTTAATAAAATAAAAAAAATCTCACTGTCGTTCGATCCCAGCGTAATTTAAATAAAGCAGCGGGTTCATTAAAAGGTATCAATAAACAGGAAATAAATGATTGAAATAAATAATTCAGTAATTTAAAGCAACATTTTCATCTTCTTATATATTAATGAATGACATTCCAATTAATTATTTATTATTAAAAGGAATTATATTTTATTATTACTATTGTGTCCCAGTTTCCAGCAACGTTCCAATTAGTGTTGTGGGGTTATGGTTGTTGTTTCGGGTCTCGAATGCTCAAATTTCTTTTTGTTTTTGTAAGTGAACTATATTATTTATCAATAATTCATCCTAATTTTTCCAGATGGTCATAGAAAGATATCAATAGCCATTTAAACTTCAGTTCTGTTCTTATCCTCGAAAGGTTACCTTTTCCAATGACTTCATTGTTTTTTTTTCTATATTGTCTTTAAATTTTTATCACTTACATGTAGTGTTTCCTGCGTTGTTATTAGATATACCTATGGATTGTATGTTACAAGTAGGATATATGACTTCCCTCGAGAGAAAGAAGGCTGTTTGATGAGTTTTTCGTGTTGATAAATTCTAACAAATTAATTCGTTGCATGATTATTACAAAATAATATAATAATATAATGGAATCTGCTGTAAGTATATGCAATGAGAAATCTATACTTTATCCCATTATCTTTAATGGACAATCATAAATTTCAAGTTTTTCATATTATCGAATAACATCTTTATTTTGACAACACGAAAACTCAAAATATTAGAGAAAAAGATGTTAATAATTCTTTTACTACGGTAGAAATTTGTTAATCCGGCACATATAATACCGGATTACTGGACTTTTTCGCAATGAGTATGGATAAAAGGCACTAAGAGGGTCTTTTATCCATAGTGAATTCAGCAAGGTCAACAATGGGAGGGGTCGAGTGGTGAGAGGACCAATTTATCCGAGACGGATTACCCACGAAAAATTCTGGGATAGTCCACCCGGATTCAATTCCGGATTCCCCAGAGCGGTAAGTCTGCCTGGAATGACTCCTAACTGCCTTGTCCATTCAGGCCTGATATGAAAGTATCAGTAGATATTCCCGAGCAGATAGATACAAATTTTATATCAGTACTGTTTTAAAAAAGATATTCATTCTCTTGTAGAATATACTCCAAATTAAATAATAAAATATATTTACTACGGTATATAGGCTTGTATACATTTATATATATGTGAGGCCAGCCGATTAGGGGTGAGGTGTTTTCGACAGCCGAGCGGTCAATACTGTCGTGTGGGCGTGGAATGACTCTCCGAGACAGGTTTACCATATAAAACCGTTTAATACTATACATAAATCGTTCTTACAACNTCAATAGAGAAAATATTTTATATTTAATGTGGACTTAATCTGGACTTTCTGGATCAAGTTATTTTCATTCTCCATTTTTATCAGAATTTATTATGCATCGAATAGCCCATAAAAAAAATCCATGAAAAAGTCCAGCAACGACTTGCTCAAAAGTTGGCTCGATCAAATGTTGCTGGGAAAGTTAAGTTTTTAATAAAAAATATAAAATATTTCACTAATTATTATAAAATAGCAAAAAGCTTAATTTTGAGGACAGGGATGAGTTTTATAAAAAAAAATTGTAAATTCTAATAATGAGTAAAATCGTCATTAAGTCTGGCCCCACTCTTTCCCCAATCCTTCGACCTTTAACCACCAAAAAACTTTAAACCTTTAGGGGGATTGAGTCTATTAAGATTAATGTAGAAGCAAACAGTGGCAAATTACAAAAGAAAAGATCTTAAACCAAGATCTTATTGTCTTATTATCTATTGCCAGATCTTAAACAAGTGCTCAATATAGTAAATTAGAATAATTATTTTATTTATGGATCTATTTGTCACAGTTATAAAGGAGATATTCAAAAACAATTAATTACCGCGTAGCTAGAACTAGTGTCTAATAACAATACGTGCTTTATTACGCTACTGTGTGAGTATGTAACCTAGTTCGAAGACAAATTAGAAGAAAATTTATTATACCTTGTATAATAAAAAGAAAAATTATATAGAGTAGAATATGATGAGAATGTTCTAAAGTCTTCAAACAGTAAATTGCATTATGAAGGGTTTTTTCCAATGACAAGAGATAGTTTACGTAAATTATTTGGAAGATGTT
This sequence comes from Centruroides sculpturatus, assembly GCF_000671375.1. Taxonomy (NCBI): domain Eukaryota; kingdom Metazoa; phylum Arthropoda; class Arachnida; order Scorpiones; family Buthidae; genus Centruroides; species Centruroides sculpturatus. The sequence goes on along the minus strand of NW_019385551.1, from coordinate 134,009 downwards.
CACACAAGAATGTGCCAATTTTATATAGAATTAAAAAATTATTTTAGATATATGAAATTATATAGCATGCGTATTTATAAGTAAAAATATTTAAATTTTAATCTGAAAATAGAAGCAGGATAAATAAATCTTGAAAAATTTATAAAATTTTTCCATTATGATGTAATTGAAATCGTGCAGAAACTCATTACGAAGAAGGAATTTTCCTACTTAAGAGGAAAAACTAACTACTGTTTAATCAGCTGTTTTCATGCTAATATAAAAACAAAAAAAAAAACTTCTTAAATTTAGATAAAATTTTTAAAATAATTATAAACTTATTTATGCAAATTTTATTTATTTAATATATTTTTTTATTTATTTTATAATACAATTTTCAGTATATTACCTTATCAAACTTTTAAACAAAAGACAAAAGCTCTAAATATAAAGTAGCAGGTTCATCAAACAAAATTGAACAAATAATCAAATTAAATAGGAAATAAATGAAATAATTGTACAAAAGGTTGTGTGTTTCTTACAATGACGCAATATTTTCATTTTACTATATAAAAAAGGGATCTACCGATGTATTTTCTTCACAGTTTTCATTGGAGACATTGAAATAGCATGACATCGTACGTAGTCACTATTGCCATTGTGACATTTCTTTTCTTCAATGTCGTCAATACTCAAGGTAAATTAATACATTTAAGTTTAGTTTTATTAAATTATTTTATTATCCTAATAAAAATAACTAAAATATTTAATTTTTTTTCAGAAGATGATGGAAGACGTCCTGAAAATGGAGGGAGACGTCGAGTAAGTATTCACATTTATTTGAAGTCCTTTAATCCGTCGTGCATAAGACCGATATAATAAAGGATTGTAGAGGAAAAATGCGCATAGTTTCCTTCATATATATATATATATAACAGCTGGGAAAGTAAGAATGATTAATTTGTCATTGTCAAATATTAAGGGTAAAGGACCGTGGATGATTTGTTGTAAAGAAGCGAAAGAAGCAGGAGAAACCGGAAATTTTAAAGACGTCAGTAGTTTTATTACTACTTTACTATTTAATACAGTGAAAAATTTAGTAAACTTAATACTAATTGGATTATTTTAAAAAAAATTATAGGCTTACATGGATTGTTTTATAAAGATGAATGAAGTAAGAGTTTCGAAATTTTTAAAGTAATTAATATATATTTTTGTATTAAATATTCGTTTAAAAAGACTAAAAATAGCTTTCATTTCCAGAGATGCGGAATAACTAGAGTAAGACTATTGAAAATTTTCTAATAATATTATTAAATTTCGAAATATTTATTATAAAATTATTAATTTTTAAGTAAGTGGAATTTATAAGAATGATGATTAATTTTTTAGGAAGAAATAGAAGATGTACTTTCTAAGTCGGAGGAGGTATAAAACTATTTAAAATTTTTCAAAAATAAACTACTTAATTACAAAGAAATTAAAATTTTTTTTCCAGCTTGCTTCTGGTAACTGCCCAAAAGTAAATTTTTATTTTTCTTAAATTTTTTTCGTTTTAAAAATGTTCTTAATTTGTTGTTGTAATTGAATTGAAAATTTCAGCCTGAAGATCTACGTCCAATATTTAAAAAATGCCACGGTAAGAACTTTAATTGTGAAAATTTTATTTTTACATTAACGGTTGTAAATTATGGAAAGTATTTTTTTAAAGCCTGTTTTATTTTCGTAATTGTTTTAATTGAGGAAAAAAAAACCAGTATTATTCACTTAAAATTTGTTCAAATCAGAACAATCCTATATACAAGTTGGTTCCAAACTATAAGGATAAATTTCAGGAGTTGATTCCTGGCAGGACAAAAAACATTTGGTCCTATTAATATTTCTATGGAAATGCATTAGTACTGAACCACCAGAGTCATGAACTCAGCACACAAGACAACACACAACAGTATGGCATACATACCTCGGGTAGAATCGTAATAGATAATGCACTGAGAATCCTGGAGGACACTTTCAAGTGATCACACATCACTTCGTGGTATAACCGACCATTCCCACTCACTTTTCTGTATGTGAATATCACGCCCGCCTGTTCCCGATGGGAATAATGAACAATCACTCTTACAACACACAAACCATGGATCTGTTCAGCAGACAACTTTCTACATATTTCCCCTTTCATGGCTATGATTGCTGATAAGCAGATACGATGTGACGATACCCAGCGGTGTCATCCATATCTGGTGCGTTTCTGGGCATATGTTAATTAATGGAACCATTTTTTTTTTTGTTCTTTGTCCTTTTAGGAATCCACTACTAAAGTTTGTTTCCATAGTTTAGAATGAGTTTTATATCCTTTTCATCCCTTTATATAATAAAGGTCTTAATTATTCATAAACTTACTTACATAGCCAGATATCGTATTCAGTTATGTAAAAAGTCAAGATAAAATTTTAGATTTATTTCAACATAGAACCTGTATAAAAAAATCATTTTTAAACACAGACTTAATTCCATTTTCTAATATAAATCTATTGACAGTTTAGCGCTGGGACACTACGACTTGTTCAGCTAGAATTATTATTATTAGTAATTACTATTATTATAAAGGGATAAATTAGCTTTCCAGCTAACCGGCAACGCGTGATTAACATATTAGATAAACTAATTATTACTAACATTGAAGGTATTNCCTCGGCGATTCTGGAGTGGACGGGTTGGCGAAACCAGTTCCTAAGTCGTCGAAAGAGCCTTCGTTGTGTCTCGGTCGGGAGCACCAAATCCCAACAGGTGAGCACTACACACCAAAACCCAAGACCCCGTAAAGTTCCCGAAAACGCGGTTTTATCGATTTTTCCAACGCGGTCGCCTCTCCATTGGTCTCTCCTCGTTACATGGTGACAATTCGAAACTCCAGGAAGGGCGCGGGAGAGGTCAACGTCGCGTCGGAACACGACTCCTCTCCAACCTCGTTTTCTTCGACTGTACTCTATCTATTGTTTAAAATCTTTTAACAAGACAAAAGGTTCATTGTTTAAATCCGATCTTTAAGTTCGCTCTTTCGCACTATGAAACTTGACTCATTTAAAAAGTCGTTAATGGCCTGCTTTCGGACCCCGTTTGGGCCCTCACATATATATATTTTTCATTTTATAAAATGTATTTGCTAAATTTAAACATTAAATATTAAAAAAAAACATTAATATACAAATACAATTATACAATTAAATTTAATATACTTAAAATATTATATTTATTAACGTTTTTTAATATAATCATTAAAATTTCGTATTTTTTTCAGAAAAAATGATGGAAATTAAGGTATGAGAAGTAGAATCAATTTAAGAAATTCAATTTTTAATATTGTTTTAATTTAATAACAGTTATTTATTTAAAAAAAACGAACAGTCACAATGCCGGGCTGCAATTTTTAAATTAATCATATTTTTTAAATTTATTTAATTTAATTTGTGACGTAGTAAACACTAGTATTGTGTTTTATTCCAAAGACACAATACTAGTGTTTACCAAAGACGGTACAAAACAATGTACCGTATCAACTAATAAAGGAATTTGATGGAAAATTTGCCATGTGTCTTTGGAATAAAACACAATACTAGTGTTTACTACGCCACAAATATAAAACAGGACACGGTTTCAAAAAGAAAATCAAAAATGATTTAATTTAAATTATACGCTCTCCACCTCAAATTTGGAGTCTTGCCCCCTGTAAATCATACTTTTCCTGTTAGCAATAGAACCATGCCGGTCATCTATCTAGCTCCTTTTAGGAAGAAATTTTTGAATTGAAATAACGTGACTTCCTATTTATATCGGAAGTTTTTATATAGTTAATTGGGGCCTCATGTATCTAAACTTTCCACATATGCTCTTGGTTTTCATTTATCTAGCACCGTTCTCGAAATTAAGGAAAGACGAACAGACAATGTTTTTTTTTTTCAAATTGCAGCCCAGTAAATAAAAATTTTTGAATGAATTATTTACCAAATATTTATTGTAAATAGTATACTGTAATTTATTTCTACAATTAATATTTTTAGGGTGAAAAAATTAATCAATGCTGTCAAGATGCAAGTAAAGTAACTGATGAGGTAAAATAATTTTATAAATAAGAAAGAGATAAAATTAACTTTTAAAACTTTAAACACTTAAAATTGTATTTACAGGAAAAGTGGGAAAAATTTAAAAATTGTATGAAGGATAAAAACGTAAATATTTTTAAATTTTATGAAATTATTCATAAAAAATTTCACTTTTTTTCATAAAATGTCTAACTATTTTATAAAATAAATAACTGTTTGAACTAACAAATCTTTATTTCCAATTTATGCTAACTCAAGGTAAACATAAATCACTCATTTTTTTAATTATTATATCTAAAAAGACTTAATTATTATTTAATTAAAGAACTTTAATTTATTTAATTATGTTTTTATTATGATATAAATTTATTCTTTTATGAATACAAATGTAAACTTTCTGAAAGAAATTAATATATCTGTATATAATTAAATCTATGTGTATGTGGCTTATACTTACTTAGTATAATAAGTTAAAATACATTTAAAACAATTAAATTTTTACAATAGAATATCATAAAGTAATATTAAATTTCATTTCAGAAACGTGAAGGGGAAAATCAGCCAGGCAAAAAATGTGAGGTAAAAATAAATTTTCGTTTCTATATATTAAAGTGTTATATAAATATTAAAATATAAATATGTTCATCATTCAGTTCATTAATTTGTATATTGCTTAATTTCATCCTGCAACAGTATAGTCTGTCTGTATTATACTGTATTACAAATTCAATTTAGAAAGTATAATCAAAAGCTTTTATTTACTTATTATAAATGAATTTCGCAACGTAATTTCAGATAAAATAATAAATATAGGCCTATAGAATTATCATTACCTATATATTAATTAGTTGAAAGAGGGGTTCAGTTTGTCAGTTTTATCCAGTTATATTGAGTAAAGGGTTGGGGCTAAAATTACAGTTCAAGTGTCAAATTAAAGCTGTAGATGATGTAGCTGAAGAGAGATTTTACAAGGGTGCAATGGTTCAGGCGTGGCAAAGTGGCAAAGGTACAATGTTAAGTCTATGGGACAAATATATAGCGATCACCCCAATTAACATTAGCCCACGCATTTTCTTTTTTTGTAGTTTTATTATTGTAAGTATTGTGGATAATAAATGTATATTTTATCTACTAAAACCATTGTTTTTATCACACACTTTCGAACCAATATCACTAATCATCCATCTCCTCAAAAGACCAAGCAAAGCAGCTAATATTTTATTAAAAGTTAGAAAATGTTAAAAATTCTATGATTAATTTATAATATTTTAAAATTATTCTACATTAAATTTATGAAAATTTAATGCGGAATATCAGAATATAAAATAAATGAAACTTAAAATAATGTTAAGTTTTATTTTAGAATCATCGAAAACCGTTCGAGGAGATAAAATCATTTGTGGTAAAGAATAAATTTTTGTTTTTCTAAATATTAAAATATAAATTACAAGGAATTATATGCAATTTAAATTAACTTTTCTTGTATTTATTCTCTGAATTTATTGTATAAAAAAATAAAAAATTGTTCAATACTGTACTTACCTAGATGAAGGGAGAATGTGAGGAGGCAGTAAACGAGTTTAAGAGAGTAAGAATTTTCTTAATTTTTTTTTTAATTACAAATATTATTAAGCTGAAAATATGTTTGTTTAATATTTAGAAAATATACTTTATTTCAATATTTTTATTATATATATTTATAGAGGATTAGCCAGTGGGGAAAAGGAAGAAAGCCGTAAGAATACTTTAAAAAAATCAGCTGTTATAATATGATCTTCGCCTTCATATTTATCATATCGTATAAATTATACATTATTTTATTTATTTCTTTTTTCTAAAATTATTAATTTTTATATTTACAGTGAAAAAGGGCCTTCAGGTACAGAAGAATCTACAGAGTAATTACAAATATATGTAATCATACATGTTTTCCAATCAAATATGAAACTGTTGTAATAAATGAAATATGAAAAATAAATTGATTGAAAATTTAAATAATTATATAGAATAATTATTAATTGTTATAATCATACTAGATTTATCAATTTATCAATATTCTTATGGGATTGTCCATAAATTTTTCAACTATCATTCCACCCCCACCTTGTAATGGCCCGTGAAGTTGTCATACAAACCTATCCCAAAACTTACGTAACGCTTATGTTGATCAAGTTCCTTAATTGAATTAAGGAATAATACATACATTACGTTACATTACGTTTACATTATTTTATTAATTGCATGTACAACGTAGCAAAACAATGGTAATAACAGTACAGTTCATAATTCAACACTTAGAAACAAAAAGAAATTATATTACCTAATGTTAAGACCATAGTATTACGTAACGTTTTCTAAACACTCTCTCCTCTCATTATCCTTGTAGCATGCGTAACAAGAATGTAATGCATTGTAACTTTTTTTTGGATTTCTGTTTATCTTCCCTACTATTGTTTACTCGGTCAGTGTAGAATAAATTCACCATGGACATCTTTTTATGTTGTTACTTGTTTGTTAATTAACGAACTTTGAAAAAATTTTAACAAAGACCAGAACACAGATCTACACTAGAAATAGGACTAACGGTTAGAGATCCACGTGTTCAACGATCTTTTTCTGATGACGTCAAAAAGAATCATCGAAGAAGCCTTGTGTCTGTCTATGTCACCGGCTTGCTTATACAGCTGTATTAAAACCAGGCAACACGCCCACCAACAAGACTTAAACAAATTGATGCTCTCAATTACAAGAACAGTTAATACATTTAATCTGTTAGTAAATATTCTAGTTTAAATTCACGTTTTTTTGATTATTTAATATTTTGATAATATTGAAAATTTTGTAATTAAACTAAATAATGCGATGTCAACAATTTTTAAATCCGCTAATAAATGAATAACGTTTATCATTGAAATATCTTCATATTTTTTCAACGTAATAATGGTATAATATATATATCAATGGCGCCGGATGGCCGAGATGATTAAGGCTTTTATGGTCGGTTTGTCCCGGATATGTTGGGCCCCGTCTCTCACTACCCGGTTGTCTAGGATGTGGGCCGGATGAACTCAAAATGAGTATGGAAAAAGCCCTCTTATTGCCCACAAGGAAAAGAGTCAATGTATGTATATACACACACAATAAAGAATTAGTCTACTTTCAGCAACTTATTGTAGATTGCAGTTTTTAAGATAATCATTTAGGTTAGCATCTTTAAGGTGAGATCTAATTTAGTTTTTACAATATACAATACCCCCTATAAACCCTTTAATTCAATAAGGAACTCACCGGGATAGTTGTCCGAAGGTCGTGTAAGACACTTTTTTATATTTATTTAATTGTAAGAACGGCCACGTATCTACACATTTGCGATCAAAATTTGCACAATGAACAATTAACCTACTTATCAGGATGATGAATTTTTTATTTAACGTATGTATTTTAAACAAAAATGCACGTATTCAGAATGATGCAAACACAAAAGTAGACAAACAATTATCTTTACATTTTTTTATTAGCTCTGTTTCCCATAATTAGCTTCATAAACAAGCACTTTTTCTAAATTTTCAATAAAAAAAGTTGCAACGTTTGTCACTGAGAATTAATTTATACGCAGAGAAAGAGCATTCCACATATTCTGAAGATAACGGACAGTATAAATATTAGCCACAACAAACGAGCACTTTAATCCGAGTCTCTTTCTTCACTTTTTTTGCAGCAGTACCTGGTGCATCGCAAAGTTTCTAGTTTGCTCTGTTGAGGAGATCGATTTGTTCATATACAGTCGACCCTCTATAACACGGGTTCCTATAGTTCTATTCTATTCTAATAAAAGACAAGGAGAGCTATCTGCGAAGTGTTATATAAATATTAAAATATAAATATGTTCATCATTCAGTTCATTAATTTGTATATTGCTTAATTTCATCCTGCAACAGTATAGTCTGTCTGTATTATACTGTATTACAAATTCAATTTAGAAAGTATAATCAAAAGCTTTTATTTACTTATTATAAATGAATTTCGCAACGTAATTTCAGATAAAATAATAAATATAGGCCTATAGAATTATCATTACCTATATATTAATTAGTTGAAAGAGGGGTTCAGTTTGTCAGTTTTATCCAGTTATATTGAGTAAAGGGTTGGGGCTAAAATTACAGTTCAAGTGTCAAATTAAAGCTGTAGATGATGTAGCTGAAGAGAGATTTTACAAGGGTGCAATGGTTCAGGCGTGGCAAAGTGGCAAAGGTACAATGTTAAGTCTATGGGACAAATATATAGCGATCACCCCAATTAACATTAGCCCACGCATTTTCTTTTTTTGTAGTTTTATTATTGTAAGTATTGTGGATAATAAATGTATATTTTATCTACTAAAACCATTGTTTTTATCACACACTTTCGAACCAATATCACTAATCATCCATCTCCTCAAAAGACCAAGCAAAGCAGCTAATATTTTATTAAAAGTTAGAAAATGTTAAAAATTCTATGATTAATTTATAATATTTTAAAATTATTCTACATTAAATTTATGAAAATTTAATGCGGAATATCAGAATATAAAATAAATGAAACTTAAAATAATGTTAAGTTTTATTTTAGAATCATCGAAAACCGTTCGAGGAGATAAAATCATTTGTGGTAAAGAATAAATTTTTGTTTTTCTAAATATTAAAATATAAATTACAAGGAATTATATGCAATTTAAATTAACTTTTCTTGTATTTATTCTCTGAATTTATTGTATAAAAAAATAAAAAATTGTTCAATACTGTACTTACCTAGATGAAGGGAGAATGTGAGGAGGCAGTAAACGAGTTTAAGAGAGTAAGAATTTTCTTAATTTTTTTTTTAATTACAAATATTATTAAGCTGAAAATATGTTTGTTTAATATTTAGAAAATATACTTTATTTCAATATTTTTATTATATATATTTATAGAGGATTAGCCAGTGGGGAAAAGGAAGAAAGCCGTAAGAATACTTTAAAAAAATCAGCTGTTATAATATGATCTTCGCCTTCATATTTATCATATCGTATAAATTATACATTATTTTATTTATTTCTTTTTTCTAAAATTATTAATTTTTATATTTACAGTGAAAAAGGGCCTTCAGGTACAGAAGAATCTACAGAGTAATTACAAATATATGTAATCATACATGTTTTCCAATCAAATATGAAACTGTTGTAATAAATGAAATATGAAAAATAAATTGATTGAAAATTTAAATAATTATATAGAATAATTATTAATTGTTATAATCATACTAGATTTATCAATTTATCAATATTCTTATGGGATTGTCCATAAATTTTTCAACTATCATTCCACCCCCACCTTGTAATGGCCCGTGAAGTTGTCATACAAACCTATCCCAAAACTTACGTAACGCTTATGTTGATCAAGTTCCTTAATTGAATTAAGGAATAATACATACATTACGTTACATTACGTTTACATTATTTTATTAATTGCATGTACAACGTAGCAAAACAATGGTAATAACAGTACAGTTCATAATTCAACACTTAGAAACAAAAAGAAATTATATTACCTAATGTTAAGACCATAGTATTACGTAACGTTTTCTAAACACTCTCTCCTCTCATTATCCTTGTAGCATGCGTAACAAGAATGTAATGCATTGTAACTTTTTTTTGGATTTCTGTTTATCTTCCCTACTATTGTTTACTCGGTCAGTGTAGAATAAATTCACCATGGACATCTTTTTATGTTGTTACTTGTTTGTTAATTAACGAACTTTGAAAAAATTTTAACAAAGACCAGAACACAGATCTACACTAGAAATAGGACTAACGGTTAGAGATCCACGTGTTCAACGATCTTTTTCTGATGACGTCAAAAAGAATCATCGAAGAAGCCTTGTGTCTGTCTATGTCACCGGCTTGCTTATACAGCTGTATTAAAACCAGGCAACACGCCCACCAACAAGACTTAAACAAATTGATGCTCTCAATTACAAGAACAGTTAATACATTTAATCTGTTAGTAAATATTCTAGTTTAAATTCACGTTTTTTTGATTATTTAATATTTTGATAATATTGAAAATTTTGTAATTAAACTAAATAATGCGATGTCAACAATTTTTAAATCCGCTAATAAATGAATAACGTTTATCATTGAAATATCTTCATATTTTTTCAACGTAATAATGGTATAATATATATATCAATGGCGCCGGATGGCCGAGATGATTAAGGCTTTTATGGTCGGTTTGTCCCGGATATGTTGGGCCCCGTCTCTCACTACCCGGTTGTCTAGGATGTGGGCCGGATGAACTCAAAATGAGTATGGAAAAAGCCCTCTTATTGCCCACAAGGAAAAGAGTCAATGTATGTATATACACACACAATAAAGAATTAGTCTACTTTCAGCAACTTATTGTAGATTGCAGTTTTTAAGATAATCATTTAGGTTAGCATCTTTAAGGTGAGATCTAATTTAGTTTTTACAATATACAATACCCCCTATAAACCCTTTAATTCAATAAGGAACTCACCGGGATAGTTGTCCGAAGGTCGTGTAAGACACTTTTTTATATTTATTTAATTGTAAGAACGGCCACGTATCTACACATTTGCGATCAAAATTTGCACAATGAACAATTAACCTACTTATCAGGATGATGAATTTTTTATTTAACGTATGTATTTTAAACAAAAATGCACGTATTCAGAATGATGCAAACACAAAAGTAGACAAACAATTATCTTTACATTTTTTTATTAGCTCTGTTTCCCATAATTAGCTTCATAAACAAGCACTTTTTCTAAATTTTCAATAAAAAAAGTTGCAACGTTTGTCACTGAGAATTAATTTATACGCAGAGAAAGAGCATTCCACATATTCTGAAGATAACGGACAGTATAAATATTAGCCACAACAAACGAGCACTTTAATCCGAGTCTCTTTCTTCACTTTTTTTGCAGCAGTACCTGGTGCATCGCAAAGTTTCTAGTTTGGTCTGTTGAGGAGATCGATTTGTTCATATACAGTCGACCCTCTATAACACGGGTTCCTATAGTTCTATTCTATTCTAATAAAAGACAAGAGGGGCTATCTGCGATTTAGTGCAGACTTTACCCCTGTATGAATATGAAGGAAGAGTAAAAGAAACTAAGAGTTAGAGAGAAGAGGAAATAAAGGAAAATAGAAAAGTGTGAAATAAGCAACCATAAGGCCCCCAAGGACCCCACGGGCGCCCGCATCGCCTTTATTAAAACAATATTTACAGAGGAATACAAATAATTAACAGTAACATTTTTACATACAGATGCAATTAACAGAAGGATGCATATCTTTTGCATCAAAGTATATACAAACATATTAATGGATAAATAAATAATAATTGAACACAATGGATAAATACAGTTTTGGTTACATTATTAAACAGTAAATTTTTGCTTACATAATAGGAATTCGAATGGTTGGTTGAATAATTTTATACATATTTACAGTTATAACAGTTTAGAATGGGATGCAATACTTATTACATTAATGAAATATTAAATATACAACAGGTATAATTTTAAAGTAATACATTTAGTAATCAGTTGACAAAGAATTTTTGATGTAATCATACAGATCGAAANTAAGTTAACTATCGTCTGTACAGTATTATATATAAATTAGGTACTGTATACATAATTATATATTAACTTAATTTATTGTAACTTTATTATAATTATATATATACTTTCCGCCGTCCAGCGCCACGCTATGGAGAGTTTAGGCGAGTAAGTTGAGTTTACTATCGTCTGTACAGTATGTAAATTAGGTACCGTAAGTCTAATACAGTACTGTAATTTTTATACATTTCTTATTCAACGGCCATAAAAATTATTTATATTAATGATGTCTCCAAAGTTCAACGAAGTTTTCGCAGAAAATTAACTTATCAGAAATTGCGGCCGCCGTTGGTGCGCTGATCCGCGACAAAAACAAGCTTAAGCAATGGCGACGTCGAACGGTGCACACTCGGTAAGTAATCCTACAATTTTTTTGTTTATAGCATAGTTTATACGGATTATTCCCAAAAAAAATATACGTATTTTGGAAATGGTGAGTCGAATTAGTCTAGGAATCGATTAATTTTATGGAAGAAAACCTTTCAAACAGCCGTAGTCCGTAAAGTGTATACGTGCCGGGCTGTGATTGGCAAGGACTCGTACAAAATGGATTCATAAAGAACGGAACGTATCTACCGTGTTATAGGGGGGTCGACTGTATAGGTTTCCTACTACTTTGAGAGCGGTAATAGCATCTTCAATGAATGTGAAAAACACTTGATGTACACCAACTTGTTCTGAACATGTCATTCAAAATTTTCTTGGTTTTAGTTACGCAAACTGCATTGTCCTCTAAAGTGGCCAGAAGTTTTTTGATACCGAAGAAATGTTCACTGTAGTAGTACAAAATCTTAGTCATGTATATGCCAAGGAAAAAAAAATAGGCATTTGCCTAAAATCCACTGTCTAATCATGAAGGAAATTGTAAAGATTTAGGAAAACTGCCTAAGGACTTCCCGGACGTCCTGTACTATATGATTATGCTGTGTTACATTTCTTTATTATTACAGTATTATCATATAAGAAAGTTAAAAATCAATATAGTGGAGAGATATTTTCGAAATTTAAGCCTTTTAAGCTTAAGTGCTAGGTTCTTCCTCCCATACAAGGACGTCGGGAGAAGGGAAGCTGGGGATTTTTTGCCCGGCCCGAGAAAAAACTTAAGAGACCGCAATGGTTTCTACTCCTATAAAATTAATATTATTTTTACTAACAGAAAATAATTTTAAGACTGATTTTCATTAAGAAAGAAACATGCTATGTTCCTTTTTTTAGGGAAAAAAATCCAATGTTAAAGAGGTCGTTAAAGATGAAAAAGGAGCCTGGTCTATTCCTTAGTCCCTATACAAGCTCTGGAGGACTCTGCCTTCACATATTCAACAACATTAAAAATATAATGATTTACAAATCATTGCACCTTAAGTGATATATAATTGAATTTATTATTAATATTGTTATTTTTTCTGAAATATTTTGCTATAGTTAATTATATTTAAAAACCCAAACAGGAAACACAATAAACATATCTGTAAGAAGTTTTATTTTATATTTATTTGCAGTTTGTAAAGTTTATGGAACAAATTAAATACGTCCTGCTGTATTTAAATCGAAAGCATTTTCATAGTCAAGCTTCTCGTAGATTATTTCTTATTACTGAAATTTAGAATAAATATATTTATTATGATAAATATTTAATAGAATATAATTATCTGAAATATAAGTAAATGATTACCGTTAGTTTTAAACCACTGATTCCAAATGCACCAAATACCTAAATTAAAAAAAAAATGAACTGTTATACTCGTAATTGATTATCACTGAATTTTTTACAATCAAATACAATAGAATCTCGAATGATTGGGGAAAAGCCTAATCCTAATTAGAGTTCTTACTCGAATGAGTATTCAATGGTTCAAAAGTACACTTTATTGAAAGTCAAATTTAAATAATAAATACAGTGTTTTCACTAAGCTTTGCAATGACAAATTAGCAGTAGGGTCGTTCTTGTCATTGCCAATATTTACTGATATAAACTTTAAAAATAATTAGAACCTACAAATTAATTATTTAAAAAAATGCACAATGCAAAATAGTAGTTCGAATTATCGCAAATTCCGAGTTAAAGAGATTTTACTGTATTTCGAATTATTAAATTGTTATCGAAAGAAAAAGGTATGGAAATAAACTAATGTATAAGTGCGATTGATACAAACATATTCTAAATCAACGAATATTTACTGTACCTAAAGTTGGTAAGAAAATCCACCAGTCTGATCCTCTCAACTAAAGCAATAAAAAACAATGTGTAAAAATCATATATTTATGAATAAATATAAAATTATGAGAAAAGGATTTCTTGTTTAGTTGATTATTCTAAGAAAAGTTTTCATAATTTTTTTAAAAATAAATCTCTTTCTTCGAATCTCCTTTCTGTATGCACCGTTGCCGATAATATTAACCAAAAATTTGATTGTAATGTTATACGAGTTAATAAGTATAAATAATAGAAATAAATGCAAGACATATTTACGTTTGAATAGGAACCACTCTGTAGAAACGGAGAATTCTGAAAAACAAAATTGAAAGCGAAGACAAATTGTTAGTCGAAATATGAAAATCTCGTCTTTACTCCTACTTTAAATTATCGAATACAAATTCTAATCAAGACTCTAAATTAAAATGTTTTATTATTGTTTCTGTAAAGAGACTATTCGAGTATTACTCCAGCAGTTTATGGAGAAGGAGGAATTCGTTTCTACCCGACCATCGCTGATGATGAGGGAAGGAGGATGAGTCTTTGATGACGTAAGATTGCATCCGTTGTTTTTCTTCCCAATCGTCAGAAAATTGTTTGAAAATAATTCCTGTGTATTTGCGAATGGTTTATACTTCCGGCCTGGTGACATAATTAGCAAGTGCCTTGATTTCTGATGAATAGTAGTGATGAAGGAAGGGATCAAACAAAGACAAATTTTTGTTGATGTAATAATTGAACAGCCATATAGAATATAACCTTTTGACATTAAATTTTCTGTAGTAAAAATGTAAGAATATTGATTATTTTCCGTTAGGTTAAAAAATTTGTATTTTACGTTATAATTTGATATAGTTGTTGGGCACTCTGATAGTTGATTTAATAATACAAAAACTTAATCTTATTTTTTTAAACTGTTAATTTATATTATTGATATTTTTGAAGAAATTAAATTAAATAATAAATAACAGTAAAACTTATGTAAAACGAAACTCTATTATACTGGAAAGAACTTTTGACAAGTTATGTTTTTATAAACTGGTGTAAATAGTAGGGGTGAAGCCAGCAGCAGTATTGCATTGTCAAAGCTACTTTCCATACAATGTAACTAAAATGTTAAAGCAAATTTCACCGCTCGATTTAAACGCTTTCAGCAAAGTTTTTCGTTTTCACATCTCAGCTTTTAATAGTATCGTTTTAGACAGGTTTTACTCTGTTTACCTGAGAAGATGAATCAATTGTTTGGCATCTGCAAGGTCTCTGAAACGAAATGATATTAATAAAATAATAAAATATAAAAGTCTACATAAATGTATTTAAATTTAAATTAATTAAAATTTTAAGCTTTATGTAGAGATGCGATTAAAATAATCACAAAAATTAAATTAAAAATTTTATTTTTTTTATGTTAACTCTAACGTATTATTTACAGCCAAAGATAAAATGTCAATCGACCGACCAATCAAATTTCATGATAAATAGACCAAATATTTAAAATCGGCACCCTGAAAACACTCGTAGAAACGTATTTTGTGCTCACTGTAAAATTACTTAATACGAACTAACGAACTTTCTTCTTTATTAGACTAGAGATAAATGCCCAGAGTTACCAGGGAACTCAGGGAGAGGATTGAGTTGTCCTCGTTATGAGGTAGCGTACGTTTCCGGCAGAGTGGCAGAGAGTAACTATGCAAAATTTAGTACAAATCAGTCAAAAGGTTTGCCAATTTGTAGGGAATGAAATTAGAAAAAGGAGTGAGAGATCCGAGCTTTATGGTAGTCCAGTAGGGTACTAGAGAGTAATGCGGTTGTTGGTTCGGCTTTAGATCACCTGTTTTTAAAGAAACGAGGCAAAAATCGTAGGTTTTTACGAACAGGCAAGTCAATTTCTTGCAAAATTAATGTAGAAATGTCACGCACACAGTTGCTATAATGACAAGAGTTGTACATTTTTTACTGCACCCTTTTGCAAGGTGGAGAAACAAAATATGTGCTTCAAAACATAACACTAAATCAGCAAGTTATTACACATTAAATTCATAACTATAATAAAATTTTGAATAATTTTATAGGCTATAAACATTGCTAATAAACTAGATATTGAAGCATATGGTACATTTATTTATTTAACTTTCATTGTTCTAATACTGGAGCAGTTTTATTTTAAAAATCATTTCTAAATTATCAGTTAAAAATATCTTTCTTCTCTTTTGATTTCTAAGCTATCGATATAGATTTCAACAGTGGAATCTGATGGCTCATTTACGGATTTTTGGCATTATAGAGTAAGCCAGTGGGGTGATAAACTTTTTCTAATCTTTTTAATGCAGAACCAAAATAATACAAAGTTGTGCAGGATGTTTTTATTA
This sequence comes from Centruroides sculpturatus, assembly GCF_000671375.1. Taxonomy (NCBI): domain Eukaryota; kingdom Metazoa; phylum Arthropoda; class Arachnida; order Scorpiones; family Buthidae; genus Centruroides; species Centruroides sculpturatus. The sequence goes on along the minus strand of NW_019385551.1, from coordinate 117,702 downwards.
TGCTGCTCCGGAGGTTCCGGAATCGATTCCAGGCGAGTAATCGATTTCCCAGGAACTTTTCGTAGGTGATAAGTCCCAAATACAAACTGTCACAATTCTGCCTTCTTTATTTGGGCCTTAAGTTAAATAAATAAATAAAATAAAATAGAAACAGAGGTACCTGGAATCTATAAATCATTATGAATTTTTTGCTTGTTGGGCGAGCGAGCAGAGGACGAAGCCCCTAGTATTTATATATCACTCAACACATTCTATTGCACGTCAGACTAGCCCATAATAGAGCGAAATTGTGGCCCACTATATATCTATAGTTTTCAAAGTGCTGATGCCTCGCGTTATTCAATCAATTATTGACACCCCTACATTTAATTTAATATATTATAAATTATATTTCACTTACCTCTACTTCTGTCATACCTATAAAAATCAGTTTTATTATATGATTTATGAAGAAATTTGATAAATTGATAGATAAAATATGTATAAATTGTTTGAATTGTTTCAAATCAAAAATTACATACGTCCATAGATAAAATGAAATATTTTACTTAACAATTATAGGAAATATATACTTATTGCATGGCGTTAACCTACCGCTCTGGGGAATCCGGTTTTAAATCTGGGTGGTTCAGAACCCCAGGAATTTTCCAGAGAATGGTCTGTCCAGTACCTCAGCACTCGGCTGCCCCATTGTGGGCACAAATCCACTGTCTTTTTAATCATACTCATCGTGGGCTTAGTCGAACTCATAATGGGACAACTGGATGATGATAAGAAACGGCGCCTGACTTTTCTAAACAAAGTACTCATAAAAATTCCTGTGGTTTTAAGGTTCCTGATTCCCCAAAACGATGGGCTGACGCCTTAACCAGCTTCGGCCATCCGTCCATTTAATGGGATATCCGGCCTCCCCATTATGGACCTAGCCAAACTCACGAAAGTTCATATAATGAAGACTGTTTTAATGCTCGTAGGGAAGAAAAAGCGAAAAATAAAAAGAAAATAATAAACGAAATAGGCCTATTATTTGAAAATCTACAGAAATCCTAAAATTTAATTAAAGTTTAATATTCATTGAAATTGAAATAAAATTTTCATGTAGAAATATTCATAACTTTTAAGTATTTAGAATTTATCTCTACTCTTTTCGATTTTATTTTAACAAATGACATCGGCCGTATAAAAAGTGTTTAGCCAGCGGAAGAAGGGAAGGGAAGAAGGAGGGTGAGAAGAGAGAAAGGAGAGATAGGAAGGATCCCTCTGAGCGGTATACGTAAAGTTACTACTCCCACTACGATTAATGTTGGCCTGCATATTTTTGGCTGTAAGGCCGTGGGTCTGAAAGAAAACCTGAGTTGTAGCACACAATGTGAGACCTGAAAGGCCCCTGGGTCTAAAACAGTAATTTTATTAATAACGTTAAATATTGTCATAAAATATTATTTCGTTTGGGTGAAAAAATTAACGCTTTAGAGTTGGAAAAATAGATAACAGATGCTACTTCCTTCTAGGGAAGTTAGAACATCCTCTGTCTTTCCCTTATCTGCGAAAAACCTCGCTTTGATGGGAAATGTTTACCCCTCACATATTCCTCTTTCCATCCGTTCCCACGGAGGAATCTTTGCATGATGATTGGTCGCCGATCGTCACATATAGAGGAAATTTATCAGAATTCGAGGAGTTCATCGACAGACCTGGAAGTGTCCGGACTCCACATGTTTTCCTCCTGATGACCAACGCCCTTAGACGAGTCACATAGAATAATTCCCGAGTTAGCACTTAGAAGTTATACTTTGATTTTGTGCACATATCGATCTCCCAGGGAAAGAAGTAAATGAACTTTATCTCCAAAGTGTCCCTTGCCTACAGAGAAGAAGATGAACGACAACTAAAACAGGTTGTATGTTTCTAACGATTTTGTGAGCTCTCTCTCTCTCGATCGCGCATCGGTTAAAGTATAAGCCCTTATCGTCACACGACTTATAGTCTGTAATCTGTGGTAGTTGTCTCCTTATCATATATTTGTATTTCTATTATTTGGTTACGTTTAATTAAATTTATTTTAGTTTTTGTTAAAACAATGACTCTTAATTTGTGTCTGAATCAGATCTCACACGCGTGTTTGTCCGCGGAATTTAATTGACAAACTGGTGTCACGAATCCTGACGTTGATAAAGACTTTGCCGTCTATATCCTCTCTAATATTAAAAAGCCCTCCCGGTCAAAATCCTGATTAGGATCGGATCTCTCTATCCGAAACTCAGAGAACAGATTTCGGTTAATCTGAGCCCGTAAGAGGTATAGGATCAACCCTATACCCTTGGCCAATCTCACAACAACAATAAGTAGTATATTGTCCAGATTAGACTTGTTCTTAGTCTGTTGTTCTCTTATAGCATGGAGGCACTTCGATCTAACATATGCACATGATAGTTCGGACAGAATTTGAACTTGGAATTTCGAACTAACCGAATTCCTTAACATGTAAATCTATACATCTCCGGTCGGGACAAATAGCAGAGTTACGAACTAACGTGATTTCGAAGTATCCGTGTTAATTAACTACTAAAATAATACAGAAACTAAGCTAGAAAGCCCTATAAGAAGCATAAGAACCTAACTAATACAACTAGGAGAAACAGCGAATATACTGATAACTTAAATTTAACTTAACTGCCTTAAAATATACTTTTACGAACTTAAATACTAACTTAAAGTTAACTTATTACTAACCAAGAATTACTGAAAAGAACAACAAATCAGACAGAATAGAGAATGCAATGATAAAAGACCTACGACTAAAACGCCAATTTATTTTATTTTTATTATTATATATAAGAAGACAAAAGACAACACGAAGAACAATGAAAGATAGACAAAACAGAACCCGAAAACTACAAAGAAACAAGACACAACATAAAAGAACTAGCTGTACAATTAACCTTAAAAGGAACTAGCTGTACAATTAACCTTAAAAGGAACTATACAATGAGAACCAGGAAATCTATGCGCTGTGTGGGCCATCTTGAAGAGAGAATACACGGGCTTAACAATTAAAACGATAATACATGAATGATAAATTTCTTACCTAATTCAAATAGAATAATACAGCAAAAAACTGCAAGGTAAAACGAAACAGAAAAACACATCATTATTCTTCTATATTCGAAGTTAATTTTTACAGTAAATTTGAAAGACTTTTATAGATATTTGACAAGTATTACGTGAACATTTTGTTCTTTCATTGGTTCGTACATTATTTGCTTTTCGTGTTTTATTGTTTAATGCACCTGTTTCCTTTACGTAACCCACGAACATTGAGAAAAATTAAATTAAAACGAATATTTTATATAATGACCTTGATTAATTAAAATAATAATGTTTTATATAAGTTTTACAGAAATTAAAATTCCTTCAGAAGTACTATTAGTTTAAAATATGATAATTATACCTTCGATATACTGATTGAAAATAGAATTTAAAGAAAATTCATCAATAAAACAGCTAGATAAACATTCATTTTGTTCAATTCAAATGACAATTGTTACAGGCTTTTTATAGAATGAATGTTTAAAAACTTTCTGGAAAAGTTGCGCGTTAGGATATACTATAGTCTGGTTTTGTTTAATTAATAAATCATAAATAAAGACGAAAAACATTGCCGAAGTCTAAAAGATTGTATTAGGGTACATTCTAAAAATGGAAATAAGCAAACTAAATAGCACTAAACGTAATATCGGGAGTTGCACTAAAATTAGGTATGAAGAAGACCAAAAGTATACGCTCTTTAATCATATAAGGAAATAGATAAAGTCCGTATCACTTTCCAAGAACCGAACCACATATAAAAACTCCGGTAAACAAAGGGAAATAGACAGATAGACGGACATGGATAAAAGACCAAAAGAATGGTACAGCTTACCTACAGAGTACAGTAGTGTCTAGCTGCAGTTTTACACACTTAAGTCGTCGCACCAGAGACTTGCCCAAAGAAAGAATTTCGTTTCGTCTCTCCTGAAACCCGATTGAAAGTAGGATAATACTTCGAAAAGCGCGTTATCGGTTACTGGTGTGTTCTTAATACCTAATATCCTGTTACGTCACTTGAACTATTACGTTTGTATTAGAATAGTATCTTATTGTAAACCTTAAACGGGTTCCTTTCAGTTTATAAGTAAATTTTAATTGAAAGTGACAGCCGTAGTATTTATTTCGGACTTTGAACACTGAAATGTTCAGAATTTACTAAACTATTTAATTATTAGGGCATAGAGTATGTAGTGTCAGTGACGAGTATAGATGCCATCATGTTCCGAATACTTCTTCAGTTTTGGCAAGTTTCCGTTTAATTAACGTTTTACTTTGTACGGATTTTACTATATACATCTACATATTATTCGAAGAACACTGTTTAAATTATAATTAAAGAAATAGTTTAATACTGTATGTATATATATATATATATANCTATTCCTTTACCTTCCATCCTAATATTTTTATTTCATTTCTTTCGAATTTTCTCCATTATTTATATTGGAAAAAAAACAACCGAGTAAGAAATATAATAAGAAAAAATTCTCATTCTTATTTCTTCGGGCAAAAAACGTATTTATAATCGATACTGTACGTAAATCGTAACAATAGCCAGGTTGCGGCCGAAGTTTTCAAAACGTGAACGTCGAACGTCATGCGCCGCTTACAAGATAGCGGCGCTCGACGTTCGACGTTCACGTTTTATAGATGAAAACTTCGGCCGCAACCTGGCTAATAATAATTATATAAACTTCCCGGAAATCGCATTCGTAATACGCGAGCTTGTTATATAACTGCTTTTATCGTTTCGGTTTATCGAGCCAATTTCAAAATTATTATTATTAATTAAATCTATATTATGATTTTAAGTTACCTGTAACAATTTCACGTGTTTTATAAACCAGAAAGTGATTAAATTTAATTAATTATTGCTATGAAAAAAACAATTATTTCGCTAAAAGATACGAACAGAAACTTATTTTACTTTATATATAACAGAAAGAAAGTATGGCTATAGGTGAAAAAATTCCCTCATCCCCGAAGATTTTTAAATTTTTGCACTAGAAACGTCTAGAAATGCAAATAATTTCGGGGTTTTCCTGTACGTATGGATGTTAATATGTTAGTGTATGTGGGACGCGATTTTGTTCACTCTCTTTGAAACTTAATAATTCCTGTTTCTTTTGTCGAAAATTTCTGAAATTTTGCAGGAAGATTCGTGTAATAGGTGGTTTGATTCTGTTAAGTTTTAGTGGTTAAAGGTCGAGGAGGTGAGGAGATAGAGAGAGATCGTGTATCGTATCTCCAGACTTAATGATTTTACTCGTTACAATTTTTTATGCAACTCATTTCTATTCTAAAATTTAAAGTTTTTTTTATTTAGAAAAAGTAAAAAATTACATTACGTAACAATTTTATTTGCAATACAAGCTTTATTTTTTCATTAAAATTCAATTAAATTATGTATTCAAGTAATTTACTGATTATAGAAAAGATTGCGTTAGCTTTAAATGAATCGGCATATTGCTGCTAGACAACTTGCTTCTCCTGACAGGTTCCTATTGAAAAATTTTCCATATCCTCGCCGAATTCCTTTGGAAGAGGGGGTTTTACGCATTCGAGATTTCTTCCACATATACCAGAAAGGTTATATAATCCGCCGCATTCCTGGCCGATTCCCTATAAAAAAAAAGTGTAGACATTTTTGTTATACTTCCTTCCTCCTCCAATTAACAAATATTATTTCATCACAATATATTTTTTTTACCTCGGCACACACTTTACAACATCCGCAAACGTACATAGTAACTCCAACACTTGGACAATCCTCTTCGGTTTTATCCACACAGTCTATTTCAGAACAGGGAACACATAACAGCGACAGACCCACGCTTAAAACATGAATCTTTATGAATTACAGACCATCCAAAACGTTAAGAATTTATAAAATACAATAAAAAATTTCTTACCTGAATAAGCAAAACTTAATTATGAAAAAGGTAAATAATTTGGGGTCCATTTTTACAACTGATCTAAGGATCTGTGTGGAAACAAATCAGAAGACTTCTTGTAGATGTTTATTGTGGTTGAGGATGTTTCGTCATTCACCACTCGTAAATGTATCAAGAGTAATTATGAGTTAACACTTTTTTTTATATTCAGAATGCCGGAAAAGTTATATTCCTATCAGTTTATTATCTACAACTAATATTTCTAAACTTCCTCCCAGGAAACCAATTTAGTTTCCTTTCAAAATTTCCGGACTTGTTAAATTAATTTAATTTAATTATATTTTAACTAATTTCAACGCTTGACACACCACTTAAGAGGACCAGAACTCGAAATAAATGGATGAAATCAGCCTCGAAAATTTCGATAAAGACATTAGATTATTATCGATCACCTTATTGAGTGAAGTTCTTCATAAGTCAGAAAGTGTTTATCTGTGATTGGAGTTTAAAGTAACCGCGTGACCATTAAACAGGAATTTTTGCAAATGTGTACAGTTCGGCATGACCGATGTGATAAGTGAAATTCGATCCACGGACAGAGATATTCGAAGTCAAGGTTCTCTATGTAAAGTCTATTGGTTTTATGTTTAATCTGTCACCCCTTACATCATTTAGTTTGCCCATCTCTAGCCATATAACTTTTTCCATTTGCTCTTCATTTCACTTCTTCAATCTTATTATTCTGTTTACTATTATCATTGTCATCTTTATTTGTAAAAATGTTATGGTCCAAAATGTGAAGTAATTGCAATACCTAATTCCAGTGGCGGATTTCTGACAGGCGCACGAGGCAATTGTAATCTTATATTGGTTAATTTTCAATGTTTATTTCCCTATGTCTCACTTTTTTGAATCATCGGTATAGTGTCTACCAGAGTAAAAAATGCACATTGTAGGGTGTAGGGGTAGTGAAAATATTCAGAGCGGACCTCGAAATTAAATTGCGCCTGGGGTCTCACAAGTGCTAAATCCTCCACTGCGAATACATGATTTAATTAGAATAAATATAAAGCCGATTGAAAAAGAATGATCAGGTGATAAACCGTAAGGATGATTGAAAAAGAAATGTTAAACCGAAATCGTATGATTTGTTATGTGCCAGATAATTTTTCCCTACGTACCACTTTGGTAACGCGTGCGATAGATTCACCAGTCCTGACATAACTAACTAGGAAGTAGTCTTATATCGCTTCTCGGCCTTTCTTGGCTACGATCAAAGATGGGTCTGCCATCTGGCTGGGAGCTGGCTGGCAGCGATCACCCCGTGAAGGAACTACGCCTTATATCCAGCCGTGGCATCTGTCCTGCTTCGGCAGGTTTCTGTTGGTCTGGGTTTATACCCACATAGTTTATACCTGGGTTCATACCCAGGCGATAGACGCCATCCAGCATGTGCTGGAGGCGTCTATCGCCTGGCTTGAACCAGGCTCTTTTGTTTGGCTTCGGCCAATCCCTTCTAGTAGGTTCTTGTACCTTCAAGTGAGTAAGGCGCTGCATTCGACACTGTATCCCAATGTAGCGTCAGGGGGAGGATGTGCCATAGACCATGTGGAATTGAGATTTTTACTTTCACACACCCACCCCTCAAAAAATTTATGATACGTCCCCCTCACACTCCATCGGGGTGTGAAGGGGAACGTGTCATTTATCTAGTGAGAGGGATCGTGTAATTGTGTCCTCACTCCCCATCGTAAGGGAATCGTATTGCACACGATGCATCGTGCAAAATAATGTACTTTTTGCGATTCCTTCTCCCCTTAAGCTATACACTTAATTATTGATTAGTCCCTTAAATTATACAAATTTTTACCAGTTTTAATGGATGTTTCAGAAACAGTTATAACACTATATCATTTTTATTAATGTGGCTATCAGTATTTTTAATCTAACTTATAAGTGCTATACATTTTACTATCGATTTTTTTTTCGAAAACACAATCCAGTGTAGTTTAGATGTATATTATTCAAAAGATATCAATAAAAATATAATTATGCTATTCTTTTAATGAACGATTAAATACAATATAAAAATTAAAAAGTATAACAGCTTCTTTGATGATAAAAATTTTACATTAATCAAAAATCCATTTTTATTTATTGTAGTTATTTAATGTATAAAATAAGTGCTGATATTTACATTTTCTTATTCACTGAGTGCAAAATATATATTTAAGTTAAATAACTTTATAAATCACAAAATTATAACAAAGTATTTTTCCATAACCTTTATAACCTTAAAATTTTCAACTGCACACTTCATCATCACTTTACTGAAATAAGAAATATTATATATTAATTAATAATTACACAAATAATTAATAAATATAGATTATAAACATATATTATAAAATGTATTAAATATTCTATGATATAAAATAAATTTAATATATTTATTTTCATAAACAAAAAGGATGTAAAGTATTGATAATATATAACTTTACATTTATTATAGTTTATATTGTGCTTATACATTATATTATATCTGTTACACTTTACATTCATTATTTATTATATTGAATCTATAATATTGATTCAATAAGTTTCATGGTATACAGAAAATGGAAATCAGTGAGAATTCCTTAATAAATTCAAAAATTTATCAATATAAAAAAAAATTGTAAGAAAATTAAACAATGCTGAATTAAATTTCAACAAGAGTAAATTGATTTCATTGGAGTGTGTACAATTATAATAAATTTCTAATGATGCTTGAGTACATTATTTGCTCATAAAGTGTAATATGAAGACATTGTCTTCCTGCATAATTAGCATTAAAAATTGAAGATAAAAGAATTAATTCATATAATCAAATATATAAGAAATATTTCCTAATTGAAAAAGTGTTTTTTTTTTTATTTTGGTAAATATCCATATCTATCTTCTACAGGGTGAAAAAGAAAGTCACTTGACACCCCTGCTACAGAATATAAAATGTACCCAAGATTATTTCGCTCATGTTAGGAACACTTTAAACCAAGGGGAAACAGATTGATATGTGTTACATACATGACAGCCATCTTCGTAGTGGCCATATTGAATGCAACTCCCAAACTGTAAATGGGAAGAGTATCATGTGGCACATCATTTAGGGTCAGAATTTCACAAGGAATTGATTGCTGAATAATTTTATTGACTCTCCTCGAACGGTTACAGAGGTTATGCAGGTTGCATGATGTGCTCAATGTACATTCTTCGGGTATGTTCTATATTTTTTAACAGGAATGTTAAGTGACTTTCTTTCCCACTCTGTATAAGAGATTCTACAGAAAGCATAACATATACGAGATTAGGCCCGGGTAAGGATCCCTGACTCTTGATCGGCTACAGGTTGGACCATCTCGGAGTCACGGGATGTCTCCGTTAAGGTTAAATTGTCGGCGGGATTGCAAGATTCGGCCAATATCAGGATGCTGACACCAGTTAGGATAAAGTTAATCGCGTCCTATCTCGCGAATTGTAAATAAAGTTGTGTAGGAGGGCTATTTGTCGAATGGGGAGGTCAGTGAGCAAGTCGATAGGTGTCCACGGTTTGACAGAGACAGGTAGACAGGTTAACGAATAATCAAAAATATAAGTTTAATATGAACGTCTAATTCTAAACGTATATAGGATATACATCTATAGAAATACAGAATTTACATCTAAGGCGACACGACAAAATATCTATGCGCTCCGTTCGGTGTTCTAGCCGCTGTTGTGCTCTTAAGAGAGTTTACAGAAATACCTGAAAGTGAGATGTAGTTCTCTGTCTTTGTGGAGGTTGAGCCGTGGACGAAGTCTTCTATTCTTATAAGGGAATTCGAGCCGTCATCTTCTATGCAAAAGTTCTCTTTAGGCTATTCCGAATACGAAGGGACTGAAGTTTTCTCCTTCGTTCGTGGAGTCCTTCTTGTAATCGCCGTCCTAGAATGTCCGTTGGGAACAGGGTGGCTGGAGGTAATCGCCTGTATATGGCTCCAGATGAAGTCCACCCCGACTTGAATTCTCGTCTCCCTTTTATCGAATTAGCTTGGGAAAAAGAGTTAGGTGATCGACTGTTTGGCGATGCATCTGCAGGTGTGCGGTCAGAGGTGAGTCGTTGATGACGTAAAACTGTCATTAAATGTAGCTGTCATGACCATATTTGGTTGGGACCTGCAAGACTCCTCTATTAATTCGTTGGACGTTTGAATTTTCCTCTCTTAGCATCATCATCATTATCATCATCATCATTATTTATTAACATGTTTAGTACACATAACCTGGTTCCGCTGCAGCACTACCAGGTGTAAGTAACAAAATCAATATAAACTACAATATTACATCACATTTAACTTATTATGACATTAATTCAGGGTTATTATAATTTGTATTATTAACAATTATAAATTATTATTCAGTAGTTAAGTATTAATTATTATCTAGTAATTATTAAAATTAGTTTGGAAGTACAGGAGTTCACAATGTTACATATTACATAAATTAATAATGCTACAATACAATTTATATTACCAACAAGTATCAACAAATATATGCTTTCATCAAATATATTGTCAATTATACGTGTAACAACATATATCAGGTCTATAGTTTTATGGACTTAAAGAAAAACATCAACAATTTACTCATTAATTATTTCCAGTACATACAACTATATTCAACACATATTTTAAGTTGACGCCTTATACTACCAAGTATTAAACATATTTATCCGTTAAACTTAAATTGATATACAGTGTTTGATAGTAAGCAATACATTCCGAATACATTAACAGCATTATTATACAACGTAGCATATTTGTCATCAATAAATATACCTTTACATATATATTTAGCATTAATTACTTATATTAAAGTATATTCAATAACACAATACCTATTAAGTTAAATAATAACATATAATAATAATGTAGCGCAATATCTATTGAATTAAACAATAGCATATAATAACACAATATCTATTAAATTAAATAATAACATATAATAATAGCATATAATATTGAATTTACTATGCATTACTAACTATAATATTTACAACTCAATTCAGGCATATATGTTATGTACAATATTAAACCTTTATAATATGCATTGTTTCACAATAAGATACAGGAATTAATTATTATAGTTCATAGTCCTGTAACAACAATATGTATATTAATGTCTATTCTGGCCCAGAGTTGTATCAGCGCTCCAGATGTAGAAGTACTGTCTTGATATTATGCAAAATAAGTCCACACATTTCACTCACTTCTATCATCTAATCTTCATCTTTGCCTTCTTATATCACTTATTGGTATTAGTACCAGTGGTTCCTGTTGTATTTTATCGTAGTTCTTCTACAATATACTCTCCTCTGTGTAGTATTTCGATAATCCATTAGCGGTTGGATTCTCATATAGTTCCAGTTTGTAAAGATGTGGTCTATACAATGTCTTTTAGGACTAAAGCACCAAGTCAAGTTTTGCAAACAATAAAATTGATAGTTAATAGATAATCAATAAATATATATAATATAATATATAGTAACCGTCCTTGGTTGCTCTAATAAATTTATATCATTACGTGAAAATTCTTAGAGAAAAAACATTTCTCTAATAAATTTATATTAATACATGAAAATTTTAAAGAATCGGTGCATTTAAATATAAGATTCAAAATATGATAAACATGCCTATAGTTCGGATAAAAGTCAGAAAACCAGAAAAATAGAGCCAACCATCAAATTCTGATTGGCAATCCAAAAATAAGCTTTCTGCATTATGTAGAAGTACATTATCTTTTATATAATATTCATAATTATGATATAAACAATTAAGTGACACAATGTCTATTGCACTGAGCACAATATTACAAAAAACCTTCTATAAAAGGAAGTAACATGAAATTTACAAATGATGATAATGCAACGTTGGTGAATAGTTAATTATGTATAATCTTGTTAGTTATCGTGTTAATACTTCTGGCTAATCTAACGAAAGCATCGTAAATAATCTTATTAGCCCAAATATCAGAGAGCCTACATGGCCATTCAATCCCATATTCTGTCATTACTATTTTCAATTCCATTCTTTCCCGCTCAAACATTACACATTCATAAAAGTAATGCTTTGAGCCATCAATTACTAAGCACGTAGGACATTGGTCATTATGCCGATTTGTAAATCGTGTTAAATAACTTGCATATTTCCCATGGTTGGTAAAAAGTTGAGTTGTGACATAATCAGGTGAGAACCATTCCAGAGAACAAAATTTTTTCAAATCAGGTATAAACTCGTAGGTTATGTGTGTATTATTTAAATTCCATTCATTTTGCCAGACATAAAGAGTGTTTTCCCATAATAGGCGCTTTATTGTACCAAGGCTGATTTTTTCGTATTCAATTGGCAAGGTAATATCTTCGGCAGCTTGTTTTGCCAAAGTATCTGCTCTTTCATTGCCAATTGTTCCTTGATGAGCTCTAGTCCATAAAATATTAAAATGACATGTGGATAGATGTATAAGCCTTCGTATCTCCTCGGCAATAGGGTGTAATTTAGTGCTATTAATAATATTATAGGCAGACAGGGAATCTGTGTAAATGTGTATATTTGCACAATTCTGAGTATGACATATCCAGGTGATTGCCATCTTGATGGCACAAAGCTCTGCCTGGAATATTGTGCAATTATTATTTAGCCGAATTGTTCGATGGTATATTTCAATGTCATTAACATAGGCCACAAAAGAACAGCCCACCATATCATTGTGTTTTGAACCATCAGTAAATACATTTATGTCTTGAGGACAGCTATTATCACTATTACAATTCGGTGGAATGCCGTAATATATGGTATCACAATACGGAAATGGCCATTCAATATCATCATGAGTAATTGTTTGATTATTAAGCTCCAATACGTCTCCCCATTTTGCTCTTTGTAAATCCCGCTTTTGCCTAATAGAGATGTCTAACGGAGGCTTCCTGGCGATAACCTGTAAACAGGAATTGCTAACGGTACGGTACGCCTTTGTTATTAGTAGCAAAGCACTTCTTTGGGAAGATATTAGTTTACGTTTTGTATGTACCTTGTTAATCGCCCATCCCCAGGTACCACAGGCATATGAAATAATTGGGAAATAAATACAGTCATATATTATTGACATTGCACCAGAAGATAATCCCCAATCCTTTTTTGCAACTTGAGCAAAAGAATGTAAAATAAGACCTGTACGTTTTGTAATATGCTCCACATGTTGATCCCAACACAATCTGTGATCAAGGATAACACCAAGATTTTATGGTCTTGTTTACCTTTATGGTGCTGCCATTCATTTTTATTTGAGGCGGGCGTAGATAGAGATTTGGTTTTCTAGGTTTATTAAAAACTATTGCATTAGTTTTTAGAGGATTAAATTGAAGTTTATATTCGTTTCCCCATTTATGGATTTTTTCCAACATTTCATTAGTTTTTTGCTCTAATTCAGCTCTGGAACGTCCACCAATAAGAAGCATTGCATCATCCGCATATGCTACACAACCCATGTGGCCAAAGTCCTCACTCAAAAATGCATCAAATGTTACATTCCAGAGGAGAGGACCACAGACAAATCCCTGTGGACAGCCTCTAGAAATATTTTTACTTACTTGATGCTGTCCGTACCTCAATATTGCTATACGATCAGATAGGTAGTTGTTAAGAAGCCTGTAGATATTTCCAGGGCAGTTAATTCTACGCAGTTGTAGTTTTACTAGGGGCCACCAGGCACTATCAAATGCCTTGGAAATGTCAAGGCTGACCCCTAGTACATATTTATTATCCTCAAGTAAAGTTTGAACTCTGCGTACCATTGTGTCAATTGCATCCTCAGCGGATTTTTGAGGACGAAAGCCATATTGCATATTATTTAAAGAACCATTATGCTCCAAATACCATCGTAATCTGTTAGTAATTAATTTTTCAAATATTTTCCCCAGTATTGGTAGTAAGGAAATCGGTCTGGCACAGTTTGGGGATCCAGGCTTCGGAACTGGGACAACTTTAGCAATTTTCCAAGATTTAGGAAAAATAGAGTGATGTAAACAGACATTGTATAGTTCTATAAAATGTTGTGGAATTAAAAACCATAAATTCTTAGCCAGTTCGGGGGTTATTTCATCTATTCCTGGAGCTTTACCTTTTTTAAGATTACAAAAAGCTTGATTTACTTCTATATCTGTAAAGGCGGGCATTTCTTCCACATCATATGGTTCTTCTATTACAGATCTTATGTGTTTCTGTAGTAAAGTATCGTTGGTCAGATTGTCCCTCTCTTAGCAATCAGATGTTATCGTTTTGCACTCGGTTGTTAGATTTCTCGTTCATTTGTTGATAGTACGGATGATATTCAATCCGTTTCCTGTGCGATGGTTTTTTACGATCGCAGCGGAGAAACAGGCTTAAGATTTTTCTTAATTTTACGCAAAATCGCGCCTCGATCATCACACATATCAAGAAAAAGAAAACTATGAAAAGCAGGTGTTTGGTAAAATATTTAAATTCAAGCACTAGTTGCAGCACAATCGTGATGTAATGTGATTGTAATGTATGCAAAGTTATATTTTTGATACACTCCAATAAATAAACATTTGTGCAAATAAAGGCCAATTATTTTTTAAAATATACTATAATTATGTTCCTCAAGCCTGTAGTAAGAGTCACCAACATCGTAAGTTTTTGGTTTATTTATTTACTTTTTGCAGAAGAATTAAAATTAAGATAATCTTATAATATAATCGAGATGGGTTGATAAAAATAATAATAACTCTCCCGTGGTTATTACCTGTTCGTGGTGGGAGAGCCCAGTTATTTTACTGATATATAAAGCAATGCAGGCTAGAGCACAAAGCTCTTGGTAGGGACACTCATGCCAGTAATGTCTATGAGGAGAAATGAAGCTAAGAGCGATCACATTCACATTCTGTGGACCTATTTTTCATAGTAGTAACCAGATCTGTGTCATACCGGCTCGGACGTCGCCCGAGTTAACAAGGTCCGCGTTCGTGAATTAAGCAGAGGCTCATGTTTGAAAAATAGGCCACAGTCTCCCTTTGTTACCGGTGGCGAAAGCAATGCCGGCCCATGCATGGCTACTGCAATGCCCTCAAGAAGTGAAGAACCAACTTAGCCCTAGTGTTTCTGTGGCAATCCATCCACAGACCACATGAAATGGACATCAGAAATGAACGAGTTTATCATACTTACTACACCATCACAATCACAGTGTACAGACAACAACTACACCATAGATTCACACACAATATCCACATCTCACTGTCACAGAACAAAGGGTTGTTGATCAAAAAAAGAACAATTATACACAACAACCTTATCCCATAAACAACACATTAACTTATCAAACAACAGGTTGCTGATCATATACATCACGGACAGAAACATTAATGAAGATTACGTAACCAATGAGATTAGTCAGGCAACAAGAACTGATTATAGCACACATACAACAACTACAACTAATGATACTACAGACACTTCCTCATCTACCACTGATAAGAAACACTCACTAAATATACAAGTACAGATTCCATACAAAGACCACGAACACCAAAAATCAACAAGTCCAAGGAAGTAGGAAAAACACTAAATTATGTAAACACTCACTTACTACCACATTACATCCATTTAATGTCTACACTCTCAGATACATTAGTTTATGCTGGGCACTCATAGTAGTGACACACCATAGACTGAAAATACAATCGCAGTCAGATACACACATAACACAAAAAACAGCCTACCTTGCAGAGAAGAACTGAAACACAAATAAATAATATTAGACAGCAATTAGGCAGGCTGACACAATACACTAAAAACAACATAACACCCAAATTAAAAAAAACAACTCAAACACATTTTCAAGAAAATTAAAACACACAAAACATGAACATCATAACACACACATTATAGAATACATCGATACGCTAAAACAGAATTTCGCAGCCAAAGCACGTAGACTCAAACGATACAAAACATGATCACTAAGAAGACAACAAAATAAAAGAAGACAACAAAATAAAATATTTACAAACAATGAAAAACTCTTTTACAGAAAAATTAGTACCAAAACAAACACTGATACACAGCACAGTGGCACACCAACAGAAAAACTCACAACTTATTGGTCTTCTCTTTGGTCCGGTGCTGTTACGCACAATGCTGATGCAGGCTGGATCGAGGAGAACAAAAACTTGCACAACATACCAACTATGCCCTGTGCTGAAAGAAACGTACACGACATCCGACACACTGTTAACACAACACACAACTGGAAGACACCCGGTGTAGATAACATTCACAATTTCTGGTAAAAAAATTTATATCACTGCACCAGGAACTAGCTAAACATCTAACACATATCATCATCAATCCACAAGACATGCCAAAATTCCTTGCTCAGGGCATCACCTACATAAAACCTAAAAACAACAATACTACAGAACAATACCAAAGACCACAGACCACACAATACAGACCAATATCTTCCAACACTTTACAAATTATTGACATCCTGTATCGCAAACAAAATATACAAACATGGTGTTAAACAAAATATACAAACAAGAACACAACATTCTTACAGAACAACAAAAAGGTTGCCGTAGAAATCACAGGGGATGCAAAGAACAGTTACTCATAAATTCACTCATTCTACTGCAGCGCACAAACAACACATAAACATACACATGGCATATATAGACTACAGAAAAGCATTCAACAGTGTTTCATAGAGTTGGTTGCTACATATTCTACAAAATTCATCCATTACTCATTGCATTCTTCCAAAAAAATATGCAGCGCTGGAGAACAATACTACATCTCAGAGTTGGTAACACTTTCATACAAACAAACCAAATATTCATTAGACGAGGAATTTTTCAAGGCGATTCCTTGAGTCCTCTCTGGTTCTGCTTAGCCCTAAATCCATTATCCAACATGTTAAACAACACGCAATATGGTTATAATATCAGACATGAAAAAACAACAACACTGTTTACGTTGTCACATCTCATGTACATGGACGACATAAAACTTTATGCAACCACAAAAAACAACTTTATCAACTCCTACAAATAACACGTTTATACTCCAAGGGCATACAAATGGAGTTTGGCCTAGACAAATGCAGAATCACTTCACATAGAAACAGCAGTCCCGAAAAAAAAAAAGATTTTGCACTTGAAAATGGAGAAGTGATTGGATCCATGGAGGAGGGCGAGGTCTACAAGTATTTAGGATTCCAACAGGCCAAACTAACAGAACAAACACAATTAAAGCAAAGATTAATTAAAGAATACCAAAGTAGGTTAAACGCTATTGTCAGAATACAGATAAATGCAAAACACACATACACCACTAAGTAGTTATTGGCCCAAAAGAGCACTTCGTGGCAGGCAAGCCTACGAACTCTCAGGACTATGTTGACAAAACTGCGTAAAACTATTGGCTGACTAGGGGCTATCTCTTTGGAGAGACTGAGGGGTTTATGGTACATACACTACACAAAAGTCTAGAAACGTTAAACCTTAATAAAAACATATACAGAAAGGCGCAATATTCAACGCATGTCACATTGTTAGGAAGTTTATAGACGTTGACAGATATACCAATAACACAGCTTAATGTTACACTTGTTTGGGTAACTACGCCTTGACTTTAGTCAAGCAACCTGTATCAGCTAAGCATGTCATTCGCAACATTATAATAAAAGAAAATAATTTTAAACAAGAGTTTTGTGAAATTCATTATATTATATCTATTCTTATTCCTTAATAATAATAATATCTTTCGATTTAAAAATTATTACTTTGTTATTTTAAAAATATATTTAAGTTTCTCATAAAAGTCTTTTTAGAAAATTTAAAATGTACAAATCTCTATAATAAATATAAAAATGATGCGAATCTTACCTTTTTAAATTCGCACTGTAAAACATTATAATTTTATTAATAATTAAAAATAGTTATGTAGTTAAGATTAAAAGGCAATGAAATAAAATTACACATAGAAATTTATAAATCAAAAATAAAATTACTAACAATATCTGTAAATTTCTTGCATTGTTCACACTGTAAAATAAAAATATTCATAATTATTTTAAATGTAAATTTTAAAATAAATTTTTTAAAGTTTAATAAATAAAATTCTTATTTATTTTGCAATCTAAATCTGCCGTAGAAAGATTAACCCTTCCACGTAAAGATGGCGGACGTGGCCTGATTGACATAGTTAACCTTCACTACAAACAAATACAGTCACTGCGAGAGTTTTTCTACAGGAAACAAGAAACATCACAATTACATAAAGCAGTAAATCTAGCAGACTCAAATAGCACACCATTAAACTTACACTCACATCACACAGACATGACACAATACATAAAAAGCATAGACACTATCGAGCAATCGTGGGCTCAAAAGGCACTCCATGGCAGGCATCCTTATGACCTGGCCCAGGATTTTGTTGACAAAACTGCGTCAAACAGCTGGTTAGATCGGGGATGCCTCTTTGGGGAGCCGAAAGGATTCATGATTGCCATACAGGATCAGGTCATAAATACTAAAAACTACAAAAAACACATACTCAAAGATACAACACTCACAAATGACACATGCAGAAAATGCCACATCATGCCAGAAACTATACAACAAATCACTTCTGGCTGTAAGCTCTTGGCACAGACAGGTTATTTACACAGACACAATCAAGTAGCAAATATAATACACCAAGAGCTTGCAAAGAAACACAAACTGGTAGACATTCACAAACCATACTACAAATACATTCCACAGACAGTATTGGAAAACAACACGCACAAAATGTACTGTACTACGACAGAGAGATAATCACAGATAAAACAATTTACCATAACAGACCAGACATCACACTCATTCAAAAACACAATAAAATCACATACATTGTAGATAGACATATCCGTACCAAACACTTACATTCACTGAAAACCTATACAGGAAGTATACAGAACTTGCTTAGGAAATAACACATTTGGGGTGCTTTTGTACCTGTCGTTCTTTCTTGTACGGGTGTCTAATTGTAATGTGCCCAGGCTTTGTGTAATATGCGTGGTGTCATACCACACACACTACACAAAAGCCTGGGCACATTACAATTGAATAAAAACACATACACCACACTACAGAAGGCCACTATATTGAATACATGTCATATTGTTTGGAAATTCCTGAATACATACATAGACACACTGACACACTTACTTAATTTGTG
Source organism: Centruroides sculpturatus (assembly GCF_000671375.1). Taxonomy (NCBI): domain Eukaryota; kingdom Metazoa; phylum Arthropoda; class Arachnida; order Scorpiones; family Buthidae; genus Centruroides; species Centruroides sculpturatus. The sequence continues at coordinate 98,399 of NW_019385551.1, read as the reverse complement.
TTTTGTTTTGGTTGCTATACCTTGACTCTGATCCGGCATAGTGCACAGGCACTGGTTTCAATAGAGTGTAACTCATTAAACCCAACATAACAATAATAAGTGCAGAGCCCAAACGGTTTTGAGTTGAAACTTAAATACTATAATATAATATAGTAGAGTGGTTAGAAGTACGAAATAATCTAATACAGTAGAGAGTCGATTATCCGATTCAATTGGGGACTGGGTTTGTTCGGAAAAAACGATATTTCGGATAACCGATTATGCACGAAAAAATATATTAACCTATCCCATGTTGAAATTTTTCTCCGTTGCGTGTCGCTTTGCGTTGAATTGTCGTCGATGTTAAGCCTAACGAAGACTATTGTATCGTTAAAAATTATTTTTTTATTTTGTACAAACAAAATAAATATATTGAAAAATATAAAAACAATAAAAAATTATACTTCAGAAGTTAATTTAGTATCAAAAACGTAAAAAATTTGAGTAGCCGAAGACATAGCCAAAGATTGCAGCGCCACAGCAATGGCGAAAATTAAAATTTGCCGACTGGAATGCTTTTGGATAATTGACTTTCGGATAATCGACGCTCTACTGTAATCTTAATCTTTGCTGTTGTTATTTTTTCCCGAGCAACGCCGGGCTCATCTGCTAGTTTTTTATAATTAATTTAAATGTAGACACATTTTCATTGCCTATTTTATTTATTCCATGTAAATAATAAAATAAAAATAATTTTCTTTAAAAAATTCAGCTGAAAGTTACTTGTCATCACCTTTTAATACCTTGATTTAGTGAATAATTTTATAATTTTTATTTAAATCTGTATAAACATTTAGTAGTAGGGCCTATACATTATCTTAGTAATTATAAATAAAAATTATTTATTATCCTTATTAAATCTATAAAATTAATTAATTTAAAAATAAATATTTGTACTTTGTTTCTATTTTCTTTTCCACAAGAAAAACTAGAAAATTTTATTATAAAATATAACCTAAATATTAATTTCTGTCATAATCAAAATATAATAAATGATAAATTTAAAAAAATAATTATAATAAAGTAAATATTTACTCCAAACGATGAATCTCTGTTTCCGTCTTGTCTCTATGGAATAAAAATGTTCATTTTTTAATATAATCAATACACAAATTATGATATAAATAAGAAATTAATTTAAATACTTACCATAGTAGTTAATCCAGGGTCACACTGATTTATAGGAATATTATAAAATTAGAAAAATTAGTAATTATTATTTTGTTACTCATACTTTACGATTGAAACTAAAAAAAAATAATTTCTATATTATTATAATACAAAATTATTTACCCCACATTGCGAATGACATTGTCCCTAATATAAAATAATGATTTTTTTAGTACATAATACATACACTTTCATGTTATAATAATTATATAAAGAAAAAAATTTTTAAAAAACGTTATTCATTTATTAATATTTAGTTGTTTTTGAAGTTTTTTAATAATATAAAAGCTATTATTATTCTCAATTCTATTTATAAAGTTTTTCTTCTTATTTTTATAAGATAATGATTTCCATTATATTCCTCAATGAGTTGTCGTTTCTTATTTCATTTCTAGTTTAGTGATAATTTAAAAAATCTGTCTTAAAATATTTGGTTTAATTATAATTTTAAAATACATAAGAAGATGATAATTGTTTTTGAATTGTTGACTGCACTTCAAAGTAAATGCAGTAGATTCTGTATAATGTCAATCCTTATAGAAAACCATATTAAACAATAGTTAATGTCAACGAACATTCGAAATTTTGGCTTAAAAATTAATTAAAAATTATAATATTAAGTATCTTTAATTGAGAACTAAAAGATAAACTATAGTTTCATTGTATAACTTCAATTCTCGCATATAAAGTTTGTGAATCTTGTACGCTTTAGGGGATTAAAAACAAGAAAAAAAAATATCATTACAAATAAATAAATCAAAATTTACCGTAAAAGAAGATTCTCTGTTTCTATTGCTCTAATAAAAAACATTTTAATTCACATTAATAAAATGATTGTTGTAATAAATTGTAAAATATTATAATATGATTACGATTATGATAAATTATTTACATTTTTCTAAATAATAATAATAATAAATACATACATAACACTACAGAAGGCCACTATATTGAATACACGCCATGTTGTTAGGAAATTCCTGAATACAGACACTGACACTGACACACACATTTAATCTTAGCTCTGTTTTGGTTGCTATGCCTTGACTCTGGTCCGGCATAGTACACAGCCACCGGTGTAAACCTAGTATAACCCACTAAACCCAACATAATAATAATAATCTTTATTGGCGTAAAAGGCTTTCGCCTATTACAAGGGCGTTTGATTTTGAAAACGCGTATTAACATCTTACATAATCACGTCTTAACAACACTGATATATTCTATTTACAGATCTATAAAATTACATTAATATTTTGTCACAATTATCATTTAATAAATTGTTTAACATAGTTATATAACATATAAATCGTATTAGTATTAGCTCTGTCAAAAGTCTTATACATTTCCATCTCATTATTACAGTTAGCCAGCGGTCCCATCTGGAGCCTTTGTAGTTTATCCTTTTTATTACAGCATTCACATATAATATGAACTCTAGATAAAATTTTGGTACAATTTGGACATTTAGATTGGGTATAGTCTATATATTTATCATTTATAATTATTCCATTTTTATTTAACCTAATCTGTATAAAAAACTTTTTGATGTTAAAAGCTAGATTTGTCAATATATAGTTATTATTTACTGGGTAATTTAAAATTGTTGCATACCAGCTTGTGTTTTCCCGTTTTCGTATATCTTCAATGTCTTGAACAATGGAGAGCTCCATAGCTCTGTATATTATTTCCTTACTATACTGCTCCATATTATATGTACGATCCAAAAACAATTTAATAGAGAATCCGTATTTATTTACTATCTTCGATAGCTGTATTATCCAACTTCGTCTTAAGTCCGTTTCCCTTGATCTGTGATTTTGTTGTTATGTCTTCTGCCTTAATAATTTTTTGTAGAAACATTAAATATCTTTTTATTAATATAGTATTTAGTATAGTACTGGGGCCGCATAGCCCATTGAATTCATCACAAGCGAATTAAAAAGTTGAAAGTGTGTTCCTAATTTCTTTAGTTTTGCCTTACAGAATAGACAAATTAAGTTATTTATTGCAATTTTTGCTTTATTTAGAGAATTTTTATAATGTTTCTCAAACGAAAGGTTTGGTGTAAATGTTATTCCTAAAAATTTTATTTCCTTAACTATCTTCACTTCTTCTTTATTAATAAAAAAGGACATGTGCTTTTTGGATACATTACTACCATTTCTGAATATCATTATTGTTGATTTATTTGGATTTATTTTAACTCTTAATTTTTCTAAGTACTCACAAATTTGTTGAATCTTTCTACGGAGCGCAGCTGCCGTAGGAGCTACCAGCACAATGTCATCGGCATACGATATGGTATGTATTGTCTGATTTTCGATTTGAATACCATCTTCGTCTCTTTGAAAACAAGTATTTAGGTCATATAGATAAAAATTGAAAAGATATGGGGACAACGGATCTCCTTGTAGTAGTCCTCTGTTGGTAATAAACGGTGTCCAGATCTTTGCATCTTGTTTAATGATTGTCTTATATTTTCCAAACAGCAATCCTATCATTTTTATCAAAGGTTCATTTGCTCCACATTTCTTCATCTTACTTTGTAGGTCTGTAATGCTAATCATATCGTATGCTTTTTCAAGGTCCAAAAAAAGGGCAAACACTTTATGTCTTTTCTTAAGCAACTGTATTTGAATTATTGTTAACAACACAAAGAGAGCTGTCTGAGTACCACCTCCTTCCACAAATGCAAATTGCGTATCATTTCTATAATTATTAACAGCTGTCCAATGATTAAATTTACTAGCTAATACTGCAGTGAATACTTTCCGTAGACAAGACAAAAGAGCTATTGGTCTGTAATTGATTGGTTCCTGTTTGTTCCCTTGTTTAAATATCATGGTAAAAATGACTTCATTCCATTTGTCCGGTATTATACTATAACTGTAGAATTGATTGAATTGTCTGGTTAAATATCGAATGATTTCTAGTGGCAGCATTTTTATAAGTGAATTAGGTATTGTATCTGCTCCTGGTGTTGATTTATCTTTAAGTTTGTTAATACAGTCCTGAAGTTCTTCCATCTTAATTATCTCTTCTCGATGAATTTCTGGTCTTATCTTAGTTTCCATGTATTTTTGACAAAAATTTTTTCTGTAGTTTTCTGAGAATTTATTGTAGTATTTCAGCCAATCATTATATTCTACTCCAGCCTGTATGTCAAGACCGGACTTTCTTTTACGAAAATTGTTAATTATTCTCCAGAAAACTCTCGAGTCTTTCGCTTCTGATAATTTCTTACTGATATTTGAAAAATATAATTTCTTTTTGGCTTTTATTAAATTACTATACATTTTCTTATATTTTAGATAATTCATTAGTGCTTTGCTGGTATTTGTTCGTCTGAAGACTTGTAAACTCTTTTGTTTTTTAATTTTGTAACTATAACATGTATTGTTATACCATTCGCATTTGAATATTTTTTCATTCTGTCGTATACAATTCTTGTACCTGTATTCCTCTAATTTAGTTGTAATATTCAAATAATTTTCTATTGGATCATTTTCTTTTTCCAAGGTTAACATCTTCCCGATCATTTGATCAAACTCTTTTGACAATTTTCGTTTATTATAGGATGGTCTTAATTCCAGATTAATAAGGTGACTTTGTTCACAATTATATAACTTATTTCTTATTTTTTGATATTTTATTAATTCCAACTGAATAGAAAAATGATCTGCCCGATCATCTCCCAGAACATTGATAGAGTTACAGCACTTTATCATTTCTTCTGAACAAATAATGCAGTCCACTATTGATTTCCCGTTTGGGGAAACAAAGGTAATTTCTGCAGGGGTATCTCCCCTCATCCTACCGTTCAGAATTATTAATTGGTTATTATGAACAAAATCTAGAAGTATTTTCCCGTCTGTATTTAATACTTTATCTTTGGATATTCTCTTATTGGCTATATTTTCGAACGTCTGAAAAAATATGGTATCGGTGACTTCGCTAATACGTGCGTTTAGATCACCTCCTATTATCCATAGTTGCGTCAGGCTAGACCATCTATCCAAAATTTTTTGCACTTCATTTAAAATTGGTTTCTTCTCAATAGAGGATGGTATATATATACCACTCCCAAATACGTGTAAGACCATGTCATTTTGATTTTATTCTCTAATTTTATTATAACAGCAATGATATAATCCGATGTATATTGAAGAATTATTTCACCTAATCGCTTCTTAATAAGTAACAGAATTCCACATGATGGGTGTCCAAACCTATTTTTACGTTGAGCATTGCTAATTATTACGCTATTGTCTTGTTCTAGATATTTTATTCCCATATCACCAAATTAGGTTTCTAAAAATCCAATTATTTCATTTCAGTCCAGGAATTTTCTCATTGAGGTTTTGAATAATTTCCCTCTTAACCGATTCGGTCATAACCTTAATTACTTGGTTATTTTTTCTATTTCCTAACTGAATAAGACCCTCAATTTCTATACAATTAAGTTCTAAGTTTTCTTTTATAAATTTTTTCAACTCTTCTACATATTCCGAGGTTTTGAATGGAAAATTAAATATTATTAGATTCTTCTTAGTCGTCTCGTTTAACATTTTATCAAATTCAAAATCCACCATACATTTTAGCTTGCTATGCGAATCCGTTCTTTCTTCTAATATACGTAGTTTTTTGCACATGTCTTTCATCTCTTCCTTTATCTTTAAATTTTCTTCATTCATACGGTTGATTTCAGCTCTCATGGAACGGACTTCGAAGTTCAGACGATCAAATTTGTCTTGGATCAATTCATAGACCGATTTAAGTGAGTATTCAGGTTCAGTAGTACTTGTTAACGAAAGATCATCTGCCGGTTCAAAAAAGTCTTTAATTGTAGCATATCTCGAGATATCAGTAGTATTCTTTGAATGTTCCTCAATTAAGTATTCCTCTCCTGACATTTCGCTTGTCTGAGTATTTTCTTCTATATCTCTTGTATGCTCTCTACGTGGTCTTCCTCGTCCCCTTTTTTGCATAACCGCTTGACTTGGTATTGGAGGAGATCGAGGAAAAGGTCCGGGAATTAACTCAATGCCAGCATTCATTAGTAAAATAAAAATTATTATTCGGGTTAATGAAACATTAAAACTACTTATTTCAGTTGTACACTTAATATTCTGTTGTAAAAATTCCATGTCTAACGTCGCCACAACAGCTCAGCAAAAAAAAAATCACCAACACCTCCTCAGGCTAAACACACCCCCCCAAAAATAATTGTTTTTGAATTGTCAACTGCACTTCAAAGTAAATGCAGTAGATTCTGTTAATGTCAATCCTTATAGAAAACCGTATTAACCAATAGTTGATGTCAACGAACATTCGAAATTTTGGCTTAAAAATTAATTAAAAATTATAATATTAAGTATCTTTAATTGAGAACTAAAAGATAAACTATAGTTTCATTGTATAACTTCAATTCTCGCATATAAAGTTTGTGAATCTTGTACGTTTTCGTGGATTAAAACTAGAAAAAATATCATTACAAATAAATAAATCAAAATTTACCGTAAAAGAAGATTCTCTGTTTCTATTGCTCTAATAAAAAACATTTTAATTCACATTAATAAAATGATTGTTGTAATAAATTGTAAAATATTATAATATAGGTAAGTGTTAATATTTACAAAAGACCTTGAGCCTCTTTGTCCTCGTTGTCCTCTTTGTTCCTGCGATAAAAGTTTTTATTAATGTATTAATTATTGAATAAATAAAGCAATGCCATTTATTACAAAACAATGTTTTTTAATTAACATGAGTTGAAAAATAATTAAATAGTAAAACTTCTTATTAATATGTTGGATTTCTTCCTTACATTTTAAACAGAAAGTACTATTGATATTATAATTTGAAATGTCAATCTATATAAATAAAATCAATTGTTGTTGGTTTGTCTATTATACAAATCTTTATTCAATTAAATATTGTTATAGTAATAGTTACTTTACGATTAAAAATGAGTATTACTTACGCAATAGAATATACACGAAGCTATATATTGACCGAAAATATTGGGGAAGTATATGGTTTTGCATTCGACCTGTTACCTTTTACATGTATTGCCATATGTTGGCAAATATCATAAATGCGGATTGTTAATAATAGATTGTGGGATTACCTGCCGACTAGTTTAACGCCTGCCTAAAGGTATAATCACTGTGGAGTCGCGTTAAAAAGTTGTCCTATTTAACAAAGATGAGGATCTATTGGGGACAGATTTGCATTGAATTTTGCTAAACTTTTGCATCTCTGTTATGGCAAATTCACTGAAGATCCGGATACTAATTTGATAACACTTGCTAAATAAACCACAAATGGATATACGAGAAAGCAATATTGGCATCTAAAAACTTCGTTGCCGAACTGAATTTGAATAACCAAGCACAACTTCCAACGACTTTCAGGAGCTTACACAATGTACAGTACAAGTCCATTGATTCCGTTTTTGACGCAGATTAGGTGGTAATGTATCCGGTGGAGTTTTTAAACTCTTTGCAACCAGCTGGACTACCACCCTTTAATTTAGAGCTAAAGGTTGGAGCACCAGTAATGTTTTTACGCAATTTAGACCCATCGATGTTATGCCATGGTACGAGAATGATCTTTAATCTTTGCCCGCAAGCCCGTGCAGTTTCATTATTATAAATACTCAGGTCAATAAATGCACGTTGTAGTTACTAGGACAATTGTTTAATCACCCTCTCTCAATATCACATCCTTTCAAAAATCCCGAGCAACACCTGGCACACGTCGCTAGTGTGATATAAAACTTTAAGCATTTACATTAAAGCCTTTTTTCAGAGTTCAATGGGACAAACTTAGAAGCAAAATCACATTTCTAATGAAATCAATTTATAAGTATATTGAAGTATCGTAGAGAGACTAGTCACATAGCCATGCATAACGTATGTTTGCATCCTTGGGGATATGGTTCCTTATAACATACAGGTAATCAAGATTTATTGTGGGTACTTTAGGTATTAAAGTGAGATATATTAAATGTGTTGGGATATGTTAAAGGTGAGAGAGCTCATATTGGATGAAACCGAATCCGCTTTAACAAATCAATCATAACAAAAAATAATAATACAGTAGAGCGTCGTTTATCCGAACCAATTGGGGACTGGGGTTGTTCGGATAACTTATTTTTCGGATAACCAATTATGTACGAAAAAATATATTAATTTATCCCGTGTTGAAATTTTTCTCCGTTGCGTGTCGCTTCGCGTTGAATTTTCGTCGATGTTAAGCCTAACGAAGACTATTGTATCGTTAAAAATTATTTTTTTTATTTTGTACAAACAAAATAAATATATTGAAAAATATAAAAACAATAAAAAATTATACTTTAAGAGTTAATCTAGTATCAAAAACATAAAATATTTGAGTAGCCGAAGACATAACCAAAGATTACAGCGCTACAGCAACTGGCGAAAATTTAAATTTGTCGACTGGAATTCCTTCGGATAACTGACGTTTTGGATAACCGACCTTCGGATAAACGACGCTCTACTGTAATTTCTTAAATATTCACTATGAAGTTTCATACTCTTTCTCTCATTGAAAACAAGCAAACAAATTGATAACATAAAAAATTATTTAATTAAAAGATCATTTTGATTTTAAGAATATTAAAATGATTTAATCAATTATCAATTTAGATTAAAACAATTAGAAAGTTTCGTACTTACAGAAACACCGGAGTTTCTTTGCCTACTTAAACGCTGAAATTTAAACAACTTTTAAAATAATTCAATTTATTCAAATACCGTCGTGAAAATTATTTTCGTATGTTAAGTTTAATTTAAAATATATAAAAACATAAAGAATAAATGTTTAAACAATTAAAATAAGAGCGAAATTCGAATTTTTAATGCGATTTTACTCATATTTTTCATTTATGGTAAATTAAAAAATATTTTCAAATAAAAAGTTATTAGTTAATTATATTTTTGCTTATACTACGATCAAACTTAATGAAAAATTGAAATTAACATTAAAATATTGCAGTAGAATTGGAATATGTAATTATAGATATAGAAAATATAATAGTAGTTGAACTTCTGACTTCTTTCAGAGGTCTAATCCCGGCAGCATTTGAAGCACTGTCAGTCCATGTTGCAATTTACAATTATTCTGTATACACAGTGAAAATAAATCTAATTTGTTCAAACTGTTTTATTACAGAAAAAACTACATTACATTTTTTTTACTCTTTTCTCCCGTGAGCATTAAATGGACTTTTTTTTTAGCAAGTCCATTATAGACTCGACCAAGACACAATGGAGTGGGCGGGTGGGGAGGGATAGGATCCGACATTTCTAGACTGACCATCAAGCGAAAAATTCTGGGATCAATCCGGAGGGTCGAAAAACCCCGAGACTCCAAAGTGTTGGTCTACTACCCTAACTGCTCGGACATCCAGTCATCAACTGCATTATCTTACACTACTCCTTCCGAATCTACATTCTGCTACCAATGTCCACACCACTTGTCCTAGCAGCTCTAGAAGCCATTTTTTGTAATGACTTCGGGTCTCATTGTTATGGTTTCCAATCTGTTTATTGATATCTGCATCTCTTCGACTTCTCTTTTATTTTAGGGAACAGATAAAAGTTTGAGAGGGAAAATCAGAAGATAAAGATATTGTGAAAGCGCGGTTATGTGTACTCTTCTTCGTTAGATATTTGCTAAACAGGAATGTAATCATTTACTTTGAAATCACAATAAAAGCCAAAGTAAAATGTAATAAAATTTATCTTATAAATAAAGCTTATTTTAAAACTTTAATTCATAATTTGTTTGTGTAAAATCANATTAAAAATTTAATAAAGAAAATTCAGTAGAAGACAAAAGATTGTACTGTTGTTTAAATTAAAATGTAAGAAATTAATACCAATAACAATACATGTTTAAAATAAGAAGTTAACATGTAAATCAACCAATTGTATGTCAAGGCCTATAGTTAAATAAAACAACAAGAAAAATGCTCGTCATTCTTCTGCGTCTTTTTCTCGTTGGCGCCCATTTAAATTTACGTTCTCCACACACCTTGAGCTGGTCCTGGATCTAATTGTCGAATAACCATTATTGTTTGTCTTATAAACACTGTATACACTAGATTATTCTGTAATAAATTATTCTGGTTCTTTCCATTGTAATCTAATTTTATAACGATAGTCTCTTGTAACAGAAGACTTTGCTAATACATATAATGTTAAAACTGACTGTAAAATTAAAAGCAATTTATAGTCTTAGTATGAAATATTAAGATGAAAACACTACTTTTGGTTTTGTAATTGTTGCTAATGTGTAAAGTGAGTAATAATGAAAAATAAGTATATTTAAATATGTCATTTTTCAAGTGTTTGAAAAAGAGAAAAATAATTATTTAATTTTTAATATATTCGTATTTTACTAACCTCTCGGTTTCTTCTTTCACCTGTAAAAAATAAAATTAGTAAACAAAATAACTATTTTAAATTAAATGCTGAAATAATAACATGTGTCATACAGAAAATACTGAACTGAAATAAATTTGTTTCAAATAAACGAAGTACACAAATATGAAAGCAATAATGAAATAAATACAACAGATTCCTTTATTATTTATATATAAACAGTCTTCTACAGTTGTAAAAAATCTTAATTACTGCCGGAATGTGGCAGTAATTAATCAAAATTTGGCCTTCGAGTTTTTGGAATTTCTCTGCCTCTTGACGTCCCATAAGACCCCAAAATGTAAAAAAAAACCTTTGTGAAATTGTGTGTGTTCGTCTGTGTTTATTTTGCATTATATCTTAGCATTAGTAAACCAAAAACTTTCAAATTTGGCAAGATTTGTTTTATATATGTGGCATTAATACTATTAAATTTTGGTAATTTAAGGTCCAGGCAAGGAGAAATAGAGGTGTGCCATATGCTACGTCTAGAGAGGGGAGGTGCCAGACTTAAAATTTTACTCGTTATTGGCCTCTAAGATGTTTTTCAAAAATTTGATCTATAACTTTAAAATTAAGTCTTTTGCCTATTTTATAATAAAGTCTGATAACAGAGGCTACCATACAAACACAATTTCTAACTTCGTGCTATTGTGGTGTTTTACATTCGTATACTGCAACGCCATACGTGGACAATCTGCCGAAGGGAATACCACCATAAGGGACTTTCGGAGGATAAATGGCACACACATAGGTATCTCTAACGTGAAAAAAACCCGGTAAATTCCACGTAGCGAGTCCATTGGCGAAGGGCGAACTCGGGATCACCTACCATTATTCACGGATTTATCCACTCGGTCAGTAGTGTTAATGTGACCTTGTATTTTTTTAAAATTAAATATTTCGTTAACTAGAGAAAATTTCTCGTATTTAACAAAATAACTCCTCTTAAGCTGTTATTGTTTAAATTCTATGTCGTAATATAATTAAAAATTATCGTACTTCCTAATTGTCCCCTTAACCTATAGTTCGAGTGCCCTTGCCAACTGTTTTGTAATTAACCTGTATGCTAATTTCCATCATAAACTGTTTACTCACACTTTTTCTGAATACAAATTAAGTATGAAAATATACAAAGATTAAACTAATAAACTCGTAACTATACAGAAAATATAATTTTAGATCTAAAACATAATAATATACTAAAATAAAGTACAGAGTATTACCAAAAAAAAGTGATTATATTAATTAAGATTAATGAATTAATCTTAGTGAATTTGAAGAACGATTTAAAGATAAAGGCATATTTTCATTTAAATTCTATTTGCTTCGTAAGAAACAAATTGAACGAAAATGCTTGATACTAATATATAAACTTAATATAAATATTCAAATTCAGGAAAATATAAAGTAAAATTGCCATTAAAAGTTACTTCAAATTTCCTTATAAAAGTATATTAAATCCATAAAAGATAAATTGAACATTTCAAAATTCAGTAACTATGGACTAAAATAAATGCATGGTAATCAATCATATTAACTTGAACGATTAAACTTCCATAACTACAAGACTTTGAACGATTTAATTGCATTTTAATATATAATTTCCTGAAATGCAACTAAATCATTCACAGTCTTGCATTTACCAAAGTTTAATGCAACATTCTATTCCAATAGATTAATATAAAAATTGTAAATTGTAACTTAATTTCCAGAAACAAAATTTTACAAAATATCGGAGATAATTGTGAAGGAAAAAGTTAGTAAAAATTATCCTGGAAAATTTAATGTATTTATAAAACGGTTGTTAAATCGATAAAAATTTATAAACATTAAGTTTATTTCTGATATTTTAGAGAAATCAAACGTTCAAACTCATTGGAAATTTTTAAATATTTTAGATAAATCTAGGTAT
>NW_019385551.1:77455-85023 GCF_000671375.1 Centruroides sculpturatus | reverse complement strand
TGTATGTTAAAAACTTGTACAGTCGACCCCCCCTATAACACTGTTGATTATTCCGTTTTATATGAATTCCATGTTGTACGAGTCACTTAGATTTTACAAATACGTGAGCCATTCACAGCCCGGCACACCTATTTGTAAAATTTAAGTGACTCGTACAACATGGAATTCATATAAAACGAAATAATCAACAGTGTTATAGGGGGTCGACTGTATTAGCCAATCATTAATGATGAACCATTTGCTCTATGCCCGTTCCTTATTCTAATACACGATATATTTTACCCGAGAAAAATAAATTGATAAACAAAACTTATAATTTAAATAACTATATTGTTTTACACCTTTATTTTCTTAACAATACGATTTTATACGTTATTATTTACATTATGGTTTCAGGCAAAAGTTCTTCAGACATTTTAATACGTAGAACATTCTATTTCCATCCTTACACAAAACACAATATTATATATATATGTTCTATATATTTAATTAAAATATCATAACAGATGGCGCGACACACAATTTTAACTTTTTTGCCAGGATAATTACTCAAACTCGTTGCCGGATCTTTAAGTTTTGTTGTTGGAAAATTTTATTAATGTATTATCCAGATTTTTTTTATTTATTTTGTAGATAATGTTCCTGCCATTTTTTGCTCTGTGTTATTTTGTATCTGATATTTTTGATTTGTTTCTAAGAGGAGCTTAAAAAAGTCTTTACAAGCTCCGTCCTGTATTTAAGGAATTGACTATAACTGTTTATAATTAATTGTACATAAGTAATATTAAATATAGTTAATTAAAAAGTTATTTAATATGTAATATTGTTTACAATATCGTTACTATTATTAAGGAAAATTATCTTTAATGACCTGTGTTGGTGTGACTTTTTTTTGGCTTTGCCTTAGTATGTTTTCTACGGATTCACTGATTTTAAGGTTGTATTTAGTACAGTCGACCCCCCTATAAGATATAGATACGTTCCAATTTATTAGGAATCCGATTTCTTACAAGTCGTTCCAATCACAGCCCGACACGTGTCAAGTTTACGGACTACGGCTGATTGAAAGGTTTTCTTCCATAAAATTAATCGATTCTACACTAATTCGACTCAACATTTCCAAAATTATATCAATCTTAACGAGCTACTATTTATTGTGACATTGTCACAATGCTCTCAAATTTATTATGTCGTGACCCTGTACATCATACTTTTCCTGTTAAGAATAGAGTCATGCCGGGTCATCTCTTTTCTGAAAATTTTTGGATTGAAATAACATGGCTTCTGCTCCAGATCGGAAGTTCTTATACAATTAATAGAGCCCTCCCGCACCTAAGCTTTCCATATCTGGTCTCGAATTCCATCTATTTAACTGCATTTTCGAGATTAAGGAAGGACAGATGGACAGAATACGGGTTCATATACAGTAGAGCGTCGTTTATCCGAATCAATTGGAGACTGGGGTTGTTCGGATAACCGATTATGTACGAAAAAATATATTAACCTATCCCATGTTGAAATTTTTCTCTGTTGCGTGTCGCTTCGCGCTGAATTTTTGTCGACGTTAAGCCTAACGTAAACTTTTTAAAATAATAATCGTGGCTNATACAGTAGAGCGTCGTTTATCCGAATCAGTTGGGGACTGGGGTTGTTCAGATAACCAATTATGTACGAAAAAATATATTAATTTATCCCATGTTGAAATTTTTCTCCATTGCGTGTTGCTTCGCGTTGAATTTTCGTCGATGTTAAGCCTAATGAAGACTATTGTATCGTTAAAAATTATTTTTTTATTTTGTACAAACAAAATTAATATATTGAAAAATATAAAAACAATAAAAAATTATACTTCACAAGTTAATTTAGTATCAAAAACGTAAAATATTTGAGTAGCCAAAGACTGCAGCGCCATAGCACTGGCAAAAATTTAAATTTGCCGACCGGAATTCTTTCGGATAATTGACGCTCTACTGTAGTTTTTTTAACTCTTTCTGCCTTGTGGACACTATGAGGGCCTCTTTATGCAAGTCTATTATGGGTTCGGTCGGGCCCACAATAAGGCTGCCGGGTGGTGAGGGGCGGGGCCCAACATATCCAGACGGACCGCCCCCAAAAAATTCCTGGGGATTTTTCGACTCGTTCGGATTCGAACCCGGGTCCCCCAGAGCAGTGGGCTGTTACCTTGACCGCTCGGCCATCCGGCCGCTGGTTCATATAGTTCAGATTCCTATATGACGGCGAAAATATTGCGACAGTATTCGTACAAACACGCTTAAAAAAACTCCTATAATTCGGTAAAACGCCATCGCCGACTCGCGAAAGGATTGGTCGAATCTAGACCAATAGCGGATATTGTACAAACCGTTGAGTTTAAACGAGCAGCTGACCTACTAAAAACCATTTATTATTTAACGTCCATAAAAATTATATTTATATTAATGATATCGCCAAAGTTCAGCGAATTTTTTGCAAAAAAATAATAATTTATCAGGAAGCACGCGAGCGCCATTCGATGACAAGCTCCACGACGAAACAAGCTTAAGCAATGGCGTCGTCGAACGGTGCACGCTCGGTAAGTAATCCTACAATTTTTTGTTTATAGTATAGTTTATATGGATTATTCCCAAAAAATTATACGTATTTTGGAAATGTTGAGTCGAATTAGTCTAGAATCGATTAATTTTATGGAAGAAACCTTTGAAACAGTCGTAGTCCGTAAACTGCCCACGTGCCGGGCTGTGATTGGCTCATGTATTCAAGGACTCTTAGAACATCAATTTCGTAAAGAACGGAACGTATCTACCGTGTTGTAGGGGGGTCGACTGTAAACGAATTTGTGCATTCGACATCATGTTGTAAATTGCCGAATTTTTGATGGTCCACCCATTATTATTTTGATTTCTTCATCTCATGCATTTAAAGTTTAAATCGACCGATTTTAGATCGCCGCGCGTACCCCTTCATGCAATTTCGCGTACCCCCAGGGTTACGCGTACCACTAATTGGGAACCATTGTTTTATTTTCCACGTATTCCAGTGGTTCTATATACTGACCATTATTAAGTACTAAACAAATAAAAACAAATTACACATAAATCATTTGTTATTTTATTTGAAATAATGCGATTCTATGTTATATATCTATAAAATTACTATAAATTTTAGCAAAATTTTAGATCTTAACGCTTAAAGATTTCTAGCAAATTTATATATAAAACAGAAATTCTAATTTTGTTTATATTTTGAAATGAATAGGGGAGATCGGGGCAAGATCGGCATGTTAAGCTTTACTTAAATTTTGTGTAATAAATACTGCTGTAAACTGAAAAAAAAGCTTTGCATATTGTCTATTGGAATGTTACCTTACTATAGAACTGGTTAAAATCAGTTTGGAAATAAAAATAATTAAAATAATTACAACTTTACAAGAAGAGAGAAATTGACGAAGTTGCCCCGGGTATAGGGGCAAGATCGGCAACTTCTCTCTTTTTGTAAAGTTGTAATTATTTTAATTATTTTTATTAAAGTTGCCCCTGGTATAGGGGCAACAGTAATGGGGCAAGATAGGCACGTATATAAAATTATGTTATTAACAATGTATAAGTTGGAATTCACTATTAAAACAAAGAAATACAAATCCAACACCCATTTAATATTATTACAACGAAATGCAAGTTCAAAGACATATATACATGAATAACAAATGCAAACATGTTTTCATTTATCATCTGTTTGATTTTTATCCTTTGCTTCTAATGTGGCTTTATGTTGCCGATCTTACCCCGCTAGTCATGATTTCGAAACATTAAGTACAACCCTGAGAACAGAATGCCAAGCCACGATCTGGCCACGTGAATAAGTTGAAGTTACATCCTTCTAACAGGAAAAGTAACTTTCGTTATCATGGAATTATAACAAAACCTGCCAATTCAATATAAATGGAAAAAAAATATTATATGGAATTGAACGAAAATGAAAATTTGCTTGATAATTCAACTACGCTTGTTGGAGAACAATAAAAACACTACACTCAACAAGCCACCAATAAAACTCAACTGCCTAACCTATAACCAAAGTCTCCTTTTAATTTGTTTTTTAAAAAAAGCGCTTGACAAACTTGCCCCGCATGCCGAAGTTGCCCCGATCTCCCCTATATATAAAGAAATAGTTGTATATCGAGTATAAAAGTAAGATTCTATGGTATTAAATTATTTGGTCCAAACATTCTAAAATATGAGACAAAATAACAGTAGAAACTAGGGTTTTTCAAACGGGATCCAGAGATTTCGATTGTTTTTTTAACACAGGAAATCCCGCAAATTTCTTAAAAATTCACTTTTTTTCTTATTTTGTGTTAAGGTTGAAGAAATTTTGCAAATAGAAGGTATAATTAACTCATAAACTGTCAGAGAATATATTTGTATTTATTAATTTTAAACTACTTATTAGTTTTTTTTTTTAAGTTTTTGCTTGTTATGGCATATCACAAATGGTCAATAATCAACACGTAGCTTATTTGTGACATGACTCTGAAAATTCTTTACTTCTCAGAACCTGTAATATCTGGAATAATTGCGCTTATACTAAATATTATATCACTATACTGAGATCTTCGATATAACGCGAGCGAGGAAAGCCAAAACTTTGGTTTTCATTATAAAAGAAATCGATTTCTACTATTGTATACAAAAGTTATAATTTTAATATAATAGATAAGAAATATTTGAAATTAAAAGTTAAATTTTGACTACGTTATAAACAATGTCGCGTGTTATCGAATCGCGTTATATCGAGTCTATGGGATATATTTGGTAAATAGGAAAATTATTTGCCTTGTATAGTTTTGTATAGGACATGAAATGTAATTAAATCGATAATTCATTTGCTATACGAATTTATTTCATAATTATTTTTAATACTGTTACAATTGTATGCTTTTGTTATCTTCATTCCTTGCTATTCTATAAAGAAAATAATGTTATTATTATTTATTCAAATCATTATTATAATCTTCCTTTAAATGGAGGTTTTTATCTTATGTTACTTACTGTGTACGTAACATAATATAAAACTTCCATTTAACATAATAAAAATTAAGTACAAGTATAAAATCGACAAAAGTTTTAATCACGTCTTATTTCATTTAAAGTGCTTTGCCCCTGTACATCATACTTTTCCTGATAACTTTNATCTTATGTTACTTACTGTGTACGTAACATAATATAAAACTTCCATTTAAAATAATAAAAATTAAGTACAAGTATAAAATCGACAAAAGTTTTAATCACGTCTTATTTCATTTAAAGTGCTTTGCCCCTGTACATCATACTTTTCCTGATAACTTTTAGTCATGCCGGTCACCCGTTTAACTTTGTTCTCGAGAAAATTTTGAATTGAAATCACGTGACTTATGGTCCAGACCGGAAGTTTGTAGATAGTTAATTGGTACTTCTTGCCCTTAAGCTTTCCATATCTGGCTTCGACTTTTATCTATCTAACTCTGTTTTCGAGATTTACGAAAGACATATAGACGGATGCCAGTGGGAACTCATAAGTCTGCAATTTAGAAATTAGAGCTCAATAAAATTAATTTACATACTCAAGTTTCGTATTACTTAATACGCATATCAATATGCCCCAAGGTAAAGATCTTAGAGGATGTTCGTGAAATTGCTATATTTAAAGCCGAAGGAAGACCAAGAGAAATATTTCAAGACAAATTGGAAAATCAAAGACTGAAGCTTGTAATATTATTTAAAAAGTGTTAATATGTAACAACTTTATGTTCTATTTGTATGCATATATTTTATATATNCCATACTTTATGAAAAAATTAAAGATTTGAACCTCTGAAATAGCATCTTCTCAGGTGAGAAAGAGTTATTCAGAGCATGATTTGCAAATAATTTAAATAAGCTGCAGCCTCGCATTATGAGTCTATAGCATTTTAAAAATGTATTTTAAAATGCATTATCTGGTGAAGGGAAAGGGTCGATTATATTTCATAGCTTAAGGCTGAAATAAGTCTTAGCATTGCACTTATTCATCAAAGTTATTCAAAGATCACTTTTTCTTGTCTGAGATAAGGTGTGGGAAGTTGAATGAAGGTTATTAGTTTCGATTTCTATATACTTTTTTAAAATTATTTTCAGAATGTGCATCTAAAAATATGACAGAATGAATATAAACCTAACTAATAATCACTCATTACAATAAATAATATTTTAATACTTACCTTTTTCATTAATCCCTCTGCACCGTTTTCACAGTCAACAGGTTCAAGCTACAATTAAATTCGAATTTTATTATTATTATTTTTTTAAATTTAATGTAATATTATGTATTAATAATATAAATTATAAATTCATTTTTAACCTATATTAATTGTGAAAACAAATACAGTAAATACTTTTCCAGAATTGAATTTCATACCTTAGCCTTCTTTATATATGTTTCCATAGTTTTCTAGTTAAAAATAAATAATAATTCATTTTAAAAACATTACGAATGAGTACGATATTTACGCAATATTCGTAAATAATTTTATTTTATGCATTTTAAGAATTTTAAATGACAAAATTTTAATTTCTTTCCAACCTCTAATCTTTGATTATACTTACTTTATTCTCTTCTCTATTATCACCTTCTTTCTAAAGAATTTTAATTAATTATATTTAATTTTACACTTAATTTTTAAAATTATTTCTTTATGATATATTCATATATTTTTAATCATTAACATACCTCTTCCTCTTCATCTATGGTCTTTTTTAAACATTCAATGATGGTCTGTAAATGAATCATAGATAAATAATTGAAGCAAACAAAAATGAAATTTCATTTCTCAACATGACATTATTAAAAATTGTAATTTAAAAATATTCTTTAAATTATTTACGTTTTCAAATTCATCTCCAACTTTTTCTTTGGCTTCCTTACAGCAATTTCGTATCTGAAATTTAATAATAATAATAATAATAATAATTTTATTTATTGTTATGAATATAAACACGTTATAATCGTCAGAAATTATTATTATTTTTTTTAATATTAAAACAGTAAATTTAATATATACAATTATTCTACTTACAATCTGTTTTCCTATTTATATAAAAATTTCAAAAATTATTTAATTTATTGAGAACTTTTATATAAACTATTACATTAAAATTAGCGATATTATTAGATGTATATTTTTAATTTTATCGCATATAATTAACTTACCTTTCTCGTCTTCTGCTGTCATGAACATGAAACTAACGAGAAAGAGAGTAACAATTAGGACGAACTTCATTCTTGTGTATTAGAGGAAATTGCTGCCCTATTGATATACTAACGTAACAATCACCCTTTATATAGTAAAACGAATTTCCTTTTGTTTGCATTTTAAAATAAAGAATATAAAATTTCCTTTGTTATATTTAAATTTTGTCATTTACACAGCTTGTTCCCTTTAATCACTTAAAATGAAAAATTGCTCTTTAAAAAGATCTCGTTAAATATTATTTTCTTGGAAAAATTTTTATTGTTAATAAATTTATATATATATATATATATATATATTTATG
>NW_019385551.1:15914-77231 GCF_000671375.1 Centruroides sculpturatus | reverse complement strand
TATTTCCTGCTGAAGTAGTCTACACAAACAGTGGGATTCTGGTTATAATTCTTATTAAAATTTAGAGAGATTTTCGGGACCAATTATCGATGTATTAAAAGTAAATATTAATTATATTTAAGTATAAATTACGTATTTTAATAATTAACAAGTTAAATTTTAATTTGTATTATTTACTTAACGAGAAATAATGTTATGTTGTTTAAAATTGTGAAGTGGTCTTAGAATAATACCAAATTCAATAACGACTCGTAAAATTATAGAAAAGTATAAAGGAAACAATGATGAATCTGCTGATTAAATACAGGTGAAATTACTAGGTTACATAAAATAATACAAAGGAAATTTTTTCATTTGAATTTTATGAAAAGAACTTTTTATTCATCCAAGTTAATTTGTCCTTGATAAGAAGGAAATACATGGAACTTGCTTAATAATCATAAACGAATTTTAAAACTGTTTTTAAATATTACTTTTCATACATTGGTACCAGTCGATCCCCCTATAACACTGTTGATTATTCCGTTTTATATGAATTCCATATTGTACGAGTCACTTAGATTTTACAAATACGTGTGCCAGGCTGTGAACGGCTTATTTGTAAAATCTTACGTATTTGTAAAATCTAAGTGACTCGTACAACATGGAATACATATAAAACGGAATTTTCAACAGTGTTATAGGGGGGTCGACTTGTATTGTATGTTGTAACAGAAAAACTTAAAAACACATTCATCGCTGGGAAAAATAACTATGTTTCTACTTTAATCACCTTTACTTTATTTTCCTTATCTTTATTTGTTTTTTTCTCTCTCTCTTCTTTTTTTCTCTAAGAGAATTTCTTTCTAATTATTCGTTTCTTCATTTAAATCTAAACAACGTTAATAAATTGTCATCTCTACATTTAAATTTACACGTTGTCTCGTGTATCAGAATTTTACAATTACTGAGAAAAAAATAACTTAAAATCACTAGGGAGGCTTCATCCAATTATTCAAAAATTTCGTGACGATTAATCGATTCTCGGCCCATCAGTGGCCGAATGGATAAAACCACTGACCATTGATTGACCCCGTTGGTAGTTGGTTTTGGTTTCTCGCCTGGCCAACGGCTTGCCACGTGGAGTTTTTCGGGTTGTCTTCACGTTTGTATCACCTAAATAGGAGCAAATTTCCTACAAAGGACCTTCTAGGAGGTATTTTTCCTTGGAAAATGGCCTATTTGTCTCATTTCCCTGAAAAATTTTGTTTATTCCTACAAGATTATACCTCGGACTTCATGCGTAAGTCGTTTACGCATGAAGTCCGATGTAAAATCTTGTAGGAAAGCATTTCTGTAGTGATCAAAAAGATTTTATGATATAATGAAATGTTTTTATGGAACATTATGCAGAAAAGAGACGACTTATTTCATATATTAAAGGAAAGATTTCAGTAAATTGAAGACAAAAGTATCGTCGCGTTTTATCAAAAATACTCCATTTTGTTTTTGTTGTATTTTATCTAGCATAATATGTTTTATATACTATTATACTTCACTCGATACTATAAATAAATATGAGAACACAGAATGGGAAGAGTACAGATAAGACTGAAGTGCTAATGTGTTATAGTCTCCTCAACCTCGCGCACGGCACACCTAGATACTTTCCAGAATTCCGTGGCAAACCACGACTAAAAATATACAAAATATTTAGGAGTTACAAAGTACATACAAAAATACTGATTTACTACTTTTAAAATAGTAAAAAATGTTTCAAATTAGCTTATCATAGAGCGAGTTCAGCCACACGTCTAGTGTTTATATGCCAAATTTAACCCTGCAAGTTTTTTGCAAATCTCCACGTTTTGTGACCTTTTGTCTATTAGTGTAAATAGATAATAGAATGTTTGCGTCTCTCTTTTCTTAGCTTTTTGCTCGATCTGCACCAAATTTTTCATATATATTCTCTAAGTCACTAAGGAAAGTATAGACTACCACGTATACCTTGACACCTGCCCCCACCCCTGATTTGACCATTGTTTGAGCTGAACAAACCTTAATCGACTCTGATTTTAGGGTTTGGATAATAATACAGAGCAAAAGTATAAGTATAAATGTAAGGAAAACCTGGCAGTTATTGAAATATAAAAATATTGTTAAAGTTATTTTGTATATTTCTCATTAATTAATTAATTTATTGCCAATGAAATACACAAGAGATTATAGCAAGAATCTACAAGAAACACAATTGTCGTCGATGATTTTCGTTACTTTGTAAGCAAACTCTTCCAAGTGATACTTCGTAGAGAAGTAGATGGAATGTTTTGGTTTTTAAGAGCTACATCAACAACGATGTCACGGCTCGTGATATCACTCTTGATATAGTTCTTAAAAAAAGAAAATTCTGTTAAAATTTAAAATGATATTAAAATTTGATAATTATTTCTTTTTATAAATATTATTTCTATTTATAACGAAGGAAGGAATGAACATCAGAGTTCGTCAAATAAGAACCGTCACATGCTATATTATTTGACGTTATGTCGAAAGCTACGACATCGATTTGTTTGCGCCGGGCTTACCACTTAAGTACAGGCCAGTTTCTCATAGAAAGTCCTCCCGGGAGACACCACCCACTTGACAGTTCATCCATGTGTAACACTGCCTTATGTCAACAATCCAATCGTTAAGCTTTTTTTAGTGGAAAATGATATAAAATTGTACAAAAAGAAATAATTCAAGTTTGTTAATTTTTAAAACCTCTAAAATGGCATCAACTTTTCCATTTGCGAACTGAACAAACCGATAAATTCGCCAATGTTCTTGTTCTTGTTCTTGTAGATTGTGGTTCATATGGCGTTTCGTGGCTATTCGCCTTTTACTCAATTCGCCAATGTATTTTGATATGATTAAAACAAATTATTTACGATCGTTTGTATTCCCGTGTAATTTGTTGTTAAAATATAAAAAGAATATATATGTGTCACCAGTCTCACCACCAGGAATTTCAGCAAAAGGTTTAAACAAAAGGCACTGTACTATGGCACTATCCAGAGTGGCACAAACAGAGGGTTCGGTTGTTGAATGGAATGAGGCTAGGATTGTTAGACCAGTGCTCTCACCGTCTATAGAAATGACTTTGAAAAAGTTTGAAATATATAGATCCAGTCTTACTGGCAAACGTTTAAACCACAAAGATGCCATAGGAATTACATGTGGCATCTTTGTGGAATGCATCGGCACGGAAATATATGATCAAAAATAACGCAGTAAAGTATAATACATAACGCGCACTCTGTCCATATAATTATGAACATTGTGTTGGTATATTTGTATTTTATTTCATTCCATGTATTTTAATTTGTTCAATTTAACATATTTATAGTATTTGTTACATTTTTAATATATTTGATATTTCAACGAGATGTTCGAAACAGTTATAAAAAATTTGAATTTCTTTTCAAATAATCGTTCGAACCTGAAACCAATACGAAAAAACGTTTCAGAGAATTCAAAATACCTGACGATGGCCTATAGATCATATTGAAAACGTTTGTAAAACAATAAATATCGGTTCTCGGAGACATAAGGTGTTGCGTGTTATAGTATAAAAAGAAGTTATTACGAACAGCAACTGTAAAGAATCTTCATAAATACGAAAACTCTCGTGTATATTTCCTTCGTTGTAAATAAAAACAATATTTATAAATAATAATTATCAAATTTTAATATCATTTTAAATCTAAACAGAATTTTTTCTTATAATTTCACTCAAATTAAATGCTTTTACATTAAAATTATTCATTCGAATAAATCATGTTAAATCCTTCCGATTCTTCTTCTAGTCTTCTTACATGATAATGGTGAAAACTATTTCGATATTTTTACAGCACATTCGGCACAGATGGATGATTTCCCATCCTTATTTTTTCTCATTCGCTTTAAAGATTTTGTATCCGAAATTTTCTTGTGACAATGTGCACAGCGGATGCTTTTCTTGGTGGCAGACGTTTTCTCGTTCCCTCGACATTTATTCCAGTGGTCACGTAATTTTGATAGAAGCATCGGTTTTTCACATGAATTACACTTGCCGAATTGAGTAGAAATAATTTCTTCGATGTCACCTCGCTGTGTAATTATGGATATGGCAGATCGGCATAAAGGGCACCGGCCATTAGTAATCTTACTGATACACCAGTTGCAAAATATATGGCCACATGCGATAGAATACGGTTCGATATAAATATCCCAACATACCGAACATGTGACTGTAGAAACGTCTACTATTTCTTTCTCGGCCATTTTGATGGATGGATGGGCGTGATTCTACTCTTCAAAAATTAATAAAATAATCTGATTATCCTCAAACGAAAAAGAAATCGAACACAATTAATTTTCGAACTTTCGGCGTTCGAACGGACTTTTTCAAATTATCCAAGGCACGCGGATGGAATAAAGAACAAATTGAAATATCTTGGAAAAAATATAGAAGTACGCAGTAATTGAAGTCATAGTCCCAAAAATCTTAACAACCAATTTAATAAGCAATATGACCGGAGGGTCGGCACCTCTTTGATGATTTTTCAGGACTGACACCACCGTGTCTTGGTCGACACGGCAGCCGCGACGGCGAGTTTAGTTTAGGTTAAAAAGTAGGTCACGCGATCGGGTTTCTGATGGAGACTTAGAGACAGCCCGACGGAAGTAAAGTTAACAACTAAATAACCGTTTAATTTCAACGAAAAGGAGTACATGATGCAATACAGTATATCGACTTAACCTATCTATCTAGTAATCGCGAGAGAGAGAGAGAGAGAGAGAGTTTACAATTGTTCGCGAGTCGGGAAATACTGCGTTGATGGTGATGCTTCTTGAGGAATTTCGTGAGGACTGGTTGTCCCAACTCTTCTTCGTCAAGCACTGTGATTTAAGAACTCTGTACCAACAACTGGATAAAATAAGATATATAGGTAACAAAAAAGCACGTGATGTCAGAAAAAAATTGAACAATAAGATTTATTGGTTACAGAAAACATCCCGCCGTATACAAAACACAACTACGGAGGTTCCATGTTATAACTTCGCCAATGCGAAGGTACCAGAGAATGTTTATCATATACTGTACTATTACGAGGGCCGAAGCATGTCTTCGGCCCTCGTAATAGTATATGATGAACCAAGTGGCGTGCTGTGACATTTGATGATAGGAAGCTGTGTTTCTGTAAGAAGCCATCTTTCAGGGGCAATCAGTTGCGCGTCAGTGATGGTCTAGGGTCCATTCTTTACTCAGATAGCCATTCGGCGCTTCAGGCCATAGAAATGAGTTGGTACAGGAGATCAGAGGTAGGGTAATAAGGGCGAGGCACGAACGACACGTTGGTCTGAGGCCACATCAGGATCCTGGGTAAGGAACGTGCCGACCAATTGGCCAAGGCGGAGGCCAAGGGTCTATTTGTAACGAGGACAGTGAAACCTTCGACTACATACATAAAAGGTACTCTACTGCAACGATCGATGACATACTGGCAAGCGCGCTGGACTCAAAGTACAGTAGGTAGGTCAACCTACGCCTTAGTGCCTGAAGTTGGCCTTACTCAGGTGTGTTGTAACTGGTTGACGACGCAAGTACTGATCGGACACGGAAGGTTTTCCCATTTCAAGTCCAAGTTTGGACAAGGAGAATGTAGCTACTACTGTGAGTGTTCTCGCGGCGACGTGAGGCACTATGTACACTTGACTGTCCTCTTACTGAGGATTTCCGCCGAAGGGCTGACCAAGTCGACTGGTCTAAGCCGCCTAAACAGGTACTTCGAACGCTAGCAGCTAGTAAAGAAAACTTAAAAAAACTAAAGGAATTGATTGAAAAAATCATAAATCTTCTCGATCTATGACTTTTTCCATCAATTCCTTAGTGGACGCATCAATAGCTTAGTGAACGCACTAGGATGGGTCCCCCTTCTTGTAGGGGCTGGGACTCCGCTGCCCATTCAATTGTGAGCTTTTGTGAGCTAAGTACTAAGGGAAAAAGTTATTAATAAGTGCAGAACAGGCTGCACAATAAAAAGTTATGCTAAGTTAGAGGTTGGACCGGGAAAGCGGATGGGAGCCCGAAAGAAGTCCTCTTTGGTCCAACTATAATGTCCAGTATACCCATTAGGTATCAGACCATGACTAATGATTAAGGCATAGTCTCTTTAACCCTGTGATGCCATTAAGCGGGGCAAGGCAGAATTCGCTTTATGAGGTTAGGGTCCATTCGTATTTGTGAGAATCTAGAATTAGAAGGAAAGTCATTTTTTGATAAATTAACAGAGAAGAGAAAAAGATTTAGATTTTAATAGAGAATAATATTTTAAACTTCAACGAATTTTACAAAAACGGATGTCAAAAGAAACTTTCGATTTTAGAAAGAAAGTTGATTTCCTACTCAAGGCAGACTAGATGGTCCCTCAAATACCTGTTTTAGCGCGGAATGTAACTGATAATTCGTTATAAACTGATGTCTTTATAAAAATGGGTTAAAATAGAAAACTGGATTGTTTAACATGGTTTGAACATCATCTGATTTGTAAAATATATGTTTTTTTTTTCTCTTTACTTAATTTAATACATAAATTAGTTAATTTTTGTACAAAAATATGCTTTTACAATATATCTTGGTATATAACACAGTTTGATATGAGTCGAAGAATACCCGATGTTGTTTTTTCGAAATGCTGACATAAGTAGGCATCTCGTAAGATCTGTGGGTGAATTTTGAAAGCTCATTGTATATTAATTAAATAAATATATGTTGATTTATGGGTTAAAGTTAATTGTAGAATTTGCTATTATCCAGTTTTCAGTTTTTAAGCAAGTAATCTCTATACTTCTTTTAATTTCGTCCAAAAACCTGTTAGGAACTGCGATTAGTTGATACTTAGAGGTGTATTCGCCTTGTCAGAGCAGTGTATAATTTTATGCCAGTTTGATATGCTGCTCCTCCTCTTTCTACGCCCCTCAATTCACTGATTAGATGGAAATGTGTTACTTTCCAACCATTATTTCCATAGCCATCTCCTTGATCACATAATAAGAGCTCTTTTCCTTGACGTCATCAAACTATTTCTGATTTTCCTTTAACTTAACTTTAAGAAGTGAAATATATCAGTCCGAATGTCTTAAAAGATAGACCTCCATTTTACTTGTTCCTGTCAACCTTTTTTTTTTATTAGGGGGTGAGGAAAATGGCTTCAAATAATGTAAAGATGTACACTATTCTGACAAAACTATGCAGCTTATATGTAAACAGAGCAGAAATGGCATACGTTGGATCCATTTCCGGTTGAAGTCGCTACAATTGTCAGAAATTCGAGTTTCTTTTGCGAATACCAAAAGTAAGCATAACTGTAAAAGGCTTGATTTAATATTAAGCTGTGTAAAACATTGCTGGATATACAAAGGATCACCACTTATTAGTGCCTCACTTCACCTGTCACTCCTTACTTGTAAGTGCATGTGGTTTTACAATTACGCTCGAACATTAGCTTCACGTTTAGTTCCTCTGCCGCTTATTTGTTGGCAGGTTAACTAAAACCATTATTTCCGATTTGTTTGGGCCTATTCATAATGTTTATTAGAAATTTCAAATTTCATGTTTTAAACGAAAAAATACACAAATTTACTGAGATAGCTTCACAATGCCGAACTGCAATTTTTAATCATGTTTTCATTTAAACTACGCTTTCCATATCTGACAGTAAATAATTTAAATTAATTTAAAATAAGTTTTCCATTTCGGTCTCGATTTTAGTAGTCTTACTCCTGTAAATCATACTTCTACTGACAACAGTCAAGTCATGCCGGTTCTCTATCTAACTCCGTACTCCAGAAAGTTTTGAATTAAAATCGCGTAACTTCCGATCCAGCCAGAAAAGTTCTGATATATTTAATTGTGATCTCTGGTTCCTAACCTGGTCTCGATTTTAATCTCGGGAACAGAGTATTTAACTCTGTTTCTCTCTAAGCAGCTTTTCTTCAGTAAGCACAACTCGAGACGTAGGGTCGTAAGAAATACACCCCCACACTGAACTCGTTCAGTATATAAAATTTATTTACAAAAAAGTAGACTACAGTTTATTACGGCACAACACTGTACCGATTGACACACTAACAATGAAGGATGGGTTGGAATAATCGAGAATCGAATATCTACTTGATAATTTCTATAAAGTAAATAAGCTCTATCTGCATTTTTCATCCAACCTCACCCTTCATTCGTACCTCAGCGTCTTTTCCGGAGGAGTGTAGCCTCTCTCCATAATCTCAGCGGGCTTGCCGAGTATCTGAGATGTGTGTTATCACTACCGAGCCTTATCTTACAAACTTTTTTCTCCCCAATTTAAATGTTTTTTTGGGAACCAGCTTCCGACCAGTCTAGAAAGGCGGTCGAACGCAAACCTTTCGTTTATGTCCGCGATGACCCGAATATGGGTGTCATCCTCCCATTTGTTTATTTGTTTAATTGCTGCTATTTTCATGCCATTGTAAATGGTTTTATGACGAAACCGCACCTGGGTCGAATTTAACAAGACACAAGATTGCTTTGTTTTTCTCCCAAATAAATATTTTACATCCTGTATATAAACTTGAAATAAAACATTAAATAGCTGCAATACTAATTTATTTTACGATTGTCAATGTTACAAGATTTTGTTATT
Source organism: Centruroides sculpturatus (assembly GCF_000671375.1). Lineage (NCBI taxonomy): Eukaryota > Metazoa > Arthropoda > Arachnida > Scorpiones > Buthidae > Centruroides > Centruroides sculpturatus. Next base: position 68,550 of record NW_019385551.1, on the reverse strand, counting down.
GGCTTACAATTATTCTTCATTCTTTCTATTATTTTTCCTGTAAGAAAAACATTATTACTATTATTATTGATTTTTAATATTTTATATTTTAAAATTTATATTATGTAAGACACTATGTACTTGACTGTCCTCTTACTGAGGATTTCCGTCGAGGGGCTGACCAAGTCGACTGGTCTAAGCCGCCTAAACAGGTACTTCGAACGCTAGCAGCTANATTAATACTTACCTGTATCTTTTCGTGTTTGCCACGTCCCTGAATAAAATTGCAAAAATCGATCAAACATTATAGTTACATTAACAATATATAGTTTATTATTTCTAAATGCGAATGCATTTTTGTTAATTTTACACATACCGATTCTTCAATTTTCTTTAAATATTATTTATATATCATAGTATAATACTTTCTTTTCCGAACTCAAACAACCGAAATATCGCTAAACATAGTAAATAAAACAAAGTTCAAGGTACAGGAAAACAATTCTTCGAAAAAAAATTTACTTGCAATATCCATTAATCAGGAATGCTCTCATAGAATTTACCTCTATACTGTTCCTTTTGCTACGTAATAACTACACAGTTTAATGTTACAAACGTATTCAAATTGATATCCGTGACGAACATGCTGATAAATAAGGTTATTTGCCTCTCTGACTTTTCCTATACCACGCATTAAGTGAAAGCTGTTTTATCCCTATATTCTATCTGCTCCTAATTACAAGATTAGGACAACTAGTGGAGTATTTTAATGTAGCAATATTAAAATTAATAAGTATCGAAAATCTTCGAGGTGATTGCCTCCGAGGTTTAAATTCTTAAGAATTTTTTATAAGTTCTCTCTCCCAAATACGTCAGGACCTATCCTTAATCACACGATTGCCCCCATTGTGACCTGGCAATCCCATGAATGGTACGAAGAAAAACATTCTTAGTGCCCATAGAGCTGAAAACATTCTTCTTGGTAAAATTTCCTATTAGATAATTACTTCTTGCCAGTAAAAACTGCGGCAAGTCCAGTGAACACAATTAAGAACCCGACTTATAATCTACGGTATAGAGCAATTAAACTATTTCTCTATACCAATGGATAGGAACTATATTTTTGCATGAAATACTTTTCCTTTTAACTTGAGTACTTAGCACGTTTGAGAATAATGTGTTGTTAGAGCTTCATAAAGCCCTAAAAAGTAAAATGTTCAATTACTTGCCTTATACATTACAACAAACTTGTCGAGGTTTTATAGTGTAAAATATAAGCAGTAATGATATGAGCTTTGTTAAAATTAGAGTGAAATATCATTTCATATGTAAAAATTTCAGTGTAGATTATTATAAGTATTACCTATTATAAATTATATTAAAAANAGATTACTTTAAATTTTTAAAAGTAAAATCAAAAAATATATTTAAAATTGGCGTAACTTATACTCGATTTTATTTGTATATATACGGTATATTAATTAGATATTTATAAATATATAGTCTATAGCTATCGAAACAATTACAATGACGGATTCTGCTCTTTTATACATTGATAGAACTAGCAGAGATTCGGAGCTGCATGGGCTAAAAGTAAGTAGCCTTTTAATCTTTATAACGTCGGATATCTCGTCCAATTATCCCTTTCTAGTTCTGGCTACATACATGTGAAAGAAAAGGCTGTACTCAAAGGTGTAGCCTTAAAAGATAAGAAAGATGGGTGAAGGAAGGAAGGAGAGTGATTTGAAGAAAAGTTAGGAGGGTGGGATGGTTTGAGTAGTTCTGGCTACAGTAAACAAACAACGACCAATATCCAAAAATATGTCCATAGATTACAATTCTACACATTTAAAATTTTTATATACTGTTTCAAAAGTCTCTTAAGCATGTAATATATAAAAAGATGTTTTCTATAGGATAATTAAGAAATTATTTATACACAAAAAGAAATTATAAGTTAAAAATTAGTCAATTACTTACCGAACAATATGCTTCAAACTAAATTAATATGTAAAAAAATTAACATAATACAACAAAATTATATTAATTTATCGATTTGTGAATAATATAAATACTTAATAAAATATAAATTGCAGTTGAGTGAATTTATTGCACTTTTTTTTAATATTAAGTAAAGGATGAAAGTAAAGGACGTTTTCTTTTCAGAAAACAAAGTTAGATAATCTGATTATATTTTTACCTTATCCACAATTATTCTTCCGCCATCTTTACAGTCTTCAGCTGTAAGCTACAATTAAAAGAATAACATATTCTTAAATTTATATTAATGAAATTACAATATATATTATACTATATCACATATGCAAACCGAATATTCAAATTTCTTTTTAAATATTTTAATAATAATCTTACCTGAGAACTTCTTACTCTTTCTTCAAAACGTTGCTACAAAAAACGAAGCATGTATGGCATATAAAAAACTAATAATTTGACTTAAGTAATTTCACTTCAGTGCAATTATAAAGGCAATTCGTAAAAACGCTATCAAGGTTTAATCAAAACAGAAAGTGCGAGAAGTAAAAAGGCATCTGAATTCATCTAAAATATGGCCCCTCTCCTCTTCAAGAGATATAAAAATATATAAATAATGTTAATAAAAGCCCTCAAAAGACTAAATATTGGGAAGGTTCTTTGAATCAGATGCGCCAGCCAAATAGCTCTGCTACCATCTGTCTATCCAGGCTTGTATCATAATAGAAAAAATATAAATTTAATAACACCATAATATTTTAATATTGCATTTATTAATCGTGTAAATAATAAATTTGTGTTAATAATTATAATTAATACTTACCTGTATCTTTTCGTGTTTGCCACGTCCCTGAATAAAATTGCAAAAATCGATCAAACATTATAGTTACATTAACAATATATAGTTTATTATTTCTAAATGCGAATGCATTTTTGTTAATTTTACACATACCGATTCTTCAATTTTCTTTTTCCCACATGCAATAAAACCCTAAATTTAAGTAGTAAATCAATAATAATTAAGGCACAGTGTATATTGTCTTAAATAAAAATTACAAAGAACAAAATATAAAAAAAATCATAATTAATATAATCACATCTTTTAATTCCTCGCCTTCCTTTCCAGCATTCTGCTCACAACACTCTGTTATCTAAATTTTAAAAAAGTGTAATCATTTACTTATAAAAAATAAGTTAACTTTTTACTTTATATTGAGTATAACTTAAAACAATAATTAATTATTGCATTTTAAACAGCAATATAATTAAATTTATAATGTAAAAATATATTATAATATGATATAAATTTATATACAGTATTACGATCATAATGTTTTCTATTCAACCACGCTGGAAAATTGTATTGTAGTAAGACTAGATCTAACGAAGAATTTTTGCTAAAATACTTTATTTTTCTATATTTACGTACTCATAACTAAGGTTAAGAATCAAGAGTTAGAATGAAAAGTTTGTGGACGTATTAGAACTAAAGTGAATAAGTAGTTCACTTCTTACACTAACTCTTGACCCGTTGTTTTAATACGGCCGTAAGAGTGTCCGAAATACATTTTTAAAGGATAGCACCATACACAAGTAAAGTACTTTGTCAAAATAATCGCTGTCTGCTTCCTATGTTCTCAAGAAAATTCGCATTAATACATTATAAATTATAATATTAAATTTGTTTTTATACATCTGTACTTACTGTTTCTTTCACCAACTAAATAACCGTTTAATTTCAACGAAAAGGAGTACATGATGCAATACAGTATATCGACTTAACCTATCTACAGTATCTAGTAATCGCGAGAGAGAGCGAGAGAGAGAGAGAGAGAGAGAGAGAGAGAGAGTTTACAATTGTNAGTTTGTGGACGTATTAGAACTAAAGTGAATAAGTAGTTCACTTCTTACACTAACTCTTGACCCGTTGTTTTAATACGGCCGTAAGAGTGTCCGAAATACATTTTTAAAGGATAGCACCATACACAAGTAAAGTACTTTGTCAAAATAATCGCTGTCTGCTTCCTATGTTCTCAAGAAAATTCGCATTAATTCATTATAAATTATAATATTAAATTTGTTTTTATACATCTGTACTTACTGTTTCTTTCACCTTCTTTTGAATTTCTAAAAAAAAAAAAATTATTAAGCATTTATCCAATTACTTATAAACATTATCAGGTTTAATAAAGATTTTGTATTTAAAACACTACAAGATGTTATTACACAGTGTTATTTTCAAATATTTCAAAAATAAAACCATTTGTTTAAAACTATTACATTAATTAACCTATTATTAGACCTATATTATAAGTAAACTTATTGCATACCTGGTCGGCAATACCACTTATTTCCTTCTATGGATATGAAACTGATCAGAAGGAAAAGAACGAAAGGCAGAAATTTCATTTTGTAGTTACAAATTATAATTCAAACTGTTGAATGGAAATTCAAACTCTCTTTTTATATAGAAGTTTAAGGCGTGGTTTGTGTTCATTTTTTAAAACGCCATACGATAATTTTCTTCCGTTCATTTAATTATAACGTTTTTTCCTGGTATTTTGTTTAATCAACCTGTTTTGTTTCATTAATCATGTTGTTATGTAGAAACAAAAGAATTATTTTACTTTTAATTTTCTATAATTTTTACCAGTTTAAGATATTTAAATAGATATTACTATTTCTACGTGCGCTTATGATATTAAGAATATGCTAACGTAGATGTAGTGTTAAATACGAATTATTCTGTTACAGAAATTTATTAAACGTTATTTTCATTTAACGGTGTATTTTGCCAGTAGACCGATTCAGTTTTATTTGCTTTTTTTTCAAAGTATTTATTAATCTTATAGGCTTTTAATTTGCGTAGTAGAATCTTATATCATACAGAAATTTTGATTAAAATACGTAATTTTGAAATTGTCACGTCATTAAACGTTAAAAAATCTATATTGAATGGTTACGTTCTTAGTATGAAGTTATGTTTTTCTTATTATTATGTTGTATTACGTTCGAGAATTTTTCTAAATTGAAAAAGTTAAAATCGACTTCAATTGTTTAATTTTCGTGATAATTGATGGATTTATGAGACGTACATTGTCAGTAAAGTTTGTATAGCATAGGGAAGTAAAATGTCCTCACGCTATATAATATAGCTGAGCAGTGCTGAGAAAAATATACATTAAAGCATCTTTATATATTACAAGTATCCCTTGATTAACGCAATTAATTATTTATGAATTTTTAAACTTGTAGAAAATTAACGAATTATAAGTTAATAAAAGAATTAATTAGGATTTTAAAAACTGTTATATTTGTTTTCATTTTCGAGAATTTTCCGTAAAAATTTTCCATAGAAAAAGCATTATTTTTTTCCTCTATCTGCTGGAGATCGCGTGTATAACTAGAGATTAAAATCAGGCTTAAGGCTCTACGAGAATGTTTATTCATTGTGCTGATTCTCTTGCCTGGTCGCTCGAGTAAAGACATTTTTTTTAATTTTTTTTGTAAATTTACTGTTGGTTGGAAAGGAGCAAAGGCCTATTTAATGCTGCAGTTTCGGGTCTTTTCAGATCTAAATCCTTTCCTGAAGAGTAATTATTATTCTAAAATTTAATGATATTTTAGTCTAATTTATAGTTAATAATTTATATTTATTAAATAAAATTAAATTTAGATTTCAGTTTGATGGGAGATTTTATGACAGATTAAATGAAAACTTTCTTTCTCCAAAATATAATAATTTATCTATAATTTTTTAACTAAACTATTTATTAGTGAATTCTCGTATTATTGATTTTAAAATTATATATTTATTGTATTATAAATTTCTTCTTTCCATATTTAGTGAAAGATTGGTTGAAGACGTCGAGTAGCATAAACGGAACAATAAGAATAACGTGGTTCCTCCAAGAAACAGAAACATCGAAATGAGTGTAAAATCGAAATGTTACTCAAGAAAACTTGAGTTAGCAGGGCTCGAGATGTTCGAAATGTAGGTTCGATTGAAATACACCTCTACACTCAACTTGATTCAGTATATATAGTTTATTTACAGGGATTGTACGCTGCTTATCACATCACCACAATGTACATAGTGACACACTAACGATCAAGGATAGTCTTAAACAATCGGTGATCGGATGTCTTCTTAATAATTTCTAGGCCGTGGATAGACTCTGTCTGCATTTTTCATCCAACTTCAGACCTCACCCGTAGCTGAGCGTCTTTCCGGTGGAGTGTAGCCTCTCTCCCTATCCTCAGCGGGCTTCTCGACTATTTGAGATCCAAGTGTTATCAGCTCCTAGCTTTACTCTTTTCACCTTTCTTTCCACCATCTCCGTAATTTCAATGTTTTTTGGGAGCCAACTTCCGACCAATCAGGAAGCATTGGTCATTGGGAGAAGCTTTCTTTTACGTCTGTCCGACCCGAGTATGGTTGGTCATCCTCCTACTTGTTTACTTGCTTAATGATTTTCTGTAGCTGTAAGTGGTTTATAATCGGACCACACCTGAGTAAAATTTAACAAACCACAAGCTTCTCTTTCTCTTCACTTCCAAAATAATATTTTACACAAAATATAGGTAAAAAATTACATTAAAAAATTTCAAATAACCACGAAGATACCACAATAAATTAATAATAAATTACACTTTTTCTCTAATAAAAATTTTTCTCTGTAAACACTTTTGGCTCTTTAATAAAATTTTTCGAATGATTTGGCATCAAATTATTTCAAAATCACAAGAAATTGTTAACTTTTTCTTTTTATTGTTGTTTTTTAAATTAAAAATAACGCTAAATCCGGTTTATTATATTTGTTTTCGAAATATCGCACGGATTTACATCGTGCACGACAGTAGACGAGTGCGGAATTGCTAGACCTTCTTCACACGATATTTGACAGTAAAACATCTGGTGCTTAGGATCATACATGTCCATGTATGATCCCAAGCACCAGATTCCAATACTGGATCCAGAATGAGCATCGGAAGTGAAATAATTGAGTCTCTATTGGCAACAACATGTAAGATACACCTGCTCAGCAGTACAAGACTTTTATTTCCGCATGCTGTACAAACTTTAATGACAATGTTATTCAATTATCACTGAAATTAAACAATCAAAGTTAAATTAAATTTTTTTAAATTTAAAATAATAATATCTAAACGTTATACACTACGTAATTTATTTTTTTTATAATCAATATGGGTTATAAATCTTTTTCAATTAGATTTCGCTTAATAACTGGAAATTATTCGAGATCTTAATTAATATAATTAGGATACGATTAGGTTTTAATTTTACAATACAATCTATAATATAAAATATTATTATTTCTTATAATATTTTTTGCTGAAGTACTTTTACCAAGCAACGATTCAACCTCTACAGCTTACGTAGGTTATTCTTATAACATTACTGTATGATATAAGCTTCTACTATGCAAATTAAAAGCTTATAAGATTAATAATTACTTTGGAAAAAACCAAATAAAACTAAATGTTTTAAAATAAAATCGGTCTACTGGCAAAATACAATGTTAAATGAAAATAACGTTTAATAAATTTCTGTAACAGAATAATTCGTATTTAACACTACATCTACTTTAGTATATTCTTAATGGGCACGAAGAAATAATTAGGAATATCTATTTAAATATTTTAAACTGGTAAAAATTATAGAAAATTTCAAATAAAATAATTCTTTTGTTTCTACATAACAACGTGATTAATGTAACAAAACAGGTTGATTAAACAAAATACCAGGAAAAAACGTTATAATTAAATGAACGGAAAATAAATTGTCGTATGGCGTTTTTAAAAATGAACACGAACCACGCTTTAAACTTCTATATAAAAAGAAAGTCTGACTTTGCATTCAACAGTTTTAATTGTAATTTCTAACTACAAAATGAAATTTCTGCCTTTCGTTCTTTTCCTTCTGATCAGTTTCCTATCTGTAGAAGGAAATAAGTGGTTTTGCCGACCAGGTATACAATACGTTTATTTATAATACAGTTATAATAATAAGTTTATGTAATAGTTTTAAACAAATGGTTTTATTTTTAAAATGTTTGAAAATAACACTGTTTAATAAGATCTTGTTGTGTTTTATATACAAAATCTTTATTAAATCTGATAATGTGTATAAGTAATTGGATAAACGCTTAATAATTTTTTAGATATTCAGGAGAAGGCGGAAAAAAAAGTAAGTACAGATGTATAAAAACAAATTTAATATTATAATTTATAATCTATTAATGCGAATTTTCTTGAGATCACATGAACCAGAAAGCGATTATTTTGTCAAAAGTACTTTATTTGTCTGTGGTGCTATCCTTTAGAAATGCATTTCGGACACTCTTATGGCCGTATTAAAACAACGGGTCAAGAGTTTGTGTAAGAAGTAAACTACTTATTGACTTTAGTTTTAATACGTCCATGCTTATGGACAAACTTTTAATTCTAACTCTTGATTCTTAATCTTAGTTATGAGTACGTAAATTAGTCCATCAGTTGCACAGCGTTGCCAATACAAGATGTTATTAGTTTCTGAAAAAGTTGTATTATTATTTTAATTTTTTCTTCGTTAGAATCGTAAATGTATTTATTTTATTTATTATTAATTTTAATCGTTGTGTGCTCACTCTAGTTCAATACAAATGCTCGCGTTGAAGAGAAATAAATTATTATCATAACTGAGCTGCAATTTACAAATTGCAGATCTATACATTTCCTCTATCGCCCGTCCGTCCGTTTTCTTCTAATCTCAAAAAATGAGTTAAATAGATGAAAATCGAGACCAGATGTCGAAATCGTGGGGGCCGGAGGCCCTGAGTAAGTAAATATTTAGTTCTCCGGGCTGAGTCGGAAGTGTCGTAATTTTTTAAAAATTAAACGATAAATGAAAATTGCAACTCTGCATCGATTCCTCTGATGATGTCAGAATAAATAATTGCTCGTAATGTTATCTTGTAAATTCACATCATAACATTAATATCAATTTTTACATGTATAAATTTATTCAAGTTACTGCTAAGAACGGAATAATTAATTATTTTGAATTATGCTGAAAATAAAATAAAGGTTAACTTGTCCTTTATAACTAATTCGTTCAAATTTGTTTATTATTTAGATAGAAACGTGTTGCAAAGAGAATGCTGATAAGACAGACCCTGAATTTAAAGATGTAATTACATAAATAATGATTTTATTATATTTTGGTATATGTGAACTTTATAAAAGTGTGCCTCAATTATTACTAATTTACCATTTATATTTAGGAGTTTATTAAGTGCATAGAGAGTGGAACTGGTGGAATGGTATGTACAATGTTAAAAAATAATATATTCTTAATTAAAAATAATAAATTATTGGTGTAACTATTTATACAATGTTTAATCGATCTTTGCAATTTCATTCAGGAAACACACAATAATGATAATCGTCCGGTAAGTATCAATTATAATTATTGAATCAGATTTATTATTTAAATAAATGTAATATCAGATAGTATTGTGTAATTAAATTCATATATTTTCTATTATGATGCAAGCCCAGATACAGAGATGCCAACATTGGCTTGAGCATTTATAGGGTTTACCAATATTTAATCTTTTATATATAAAACATATGAAACTGATGTAATTTATATTGTGCTAAAGTGAAATTACTTAATTAAAAATATTATTTTTATGCAATACTTGTTTCTTTTTTTATAGCAAATGGGTACAATAAAAATAAGATTTTTTGAGATTTGGATATATGGTTGTCATTTGTAATATGATATAATATATAGTAAATATCAATTGTAATTTCATTAATATGAATTCGAGATTCATATTCTTTTAATTGTAGATTGTGGCTAAAGACTGTGAAAATAGCGGAAAAAAATTTAAGCAAGAGGTAAAAATATAATGAGATTATTAAAGGACGTTAATACATCCTTTACTTAATATAAAGACTCATATAATATAAATTCACTCTACTGGCGATTATATTTTATTAAGTATTTATATTATTTACAAATCGATAAATTAATATAATTTAGTTTTATTGTGCTAACTATTTTACATATTATTTCAGATGAAAGACATGTGTGTAAGTATTTGACTCATTCATTAAATATAATTTTCTATGTATATAAATAACTTCTTAATTGGTCGGTAGAAAATATTTTTTCTATATATTACAAGTTTTACATATTACTTTGAAATAGTTTATTAAAATTTCTAAAGTATAAAATTGTAATCTACAAATAGCCTATATGTTTTTTTGGATACGGGTCTCGTTGTATGAAAGAGATATATCAGGGATAATTAGAAAACATACCTGACATTTCTAGGGCAAAATAATAATCCTTCTTAAAAGGTTACTTATTTTTAGCCTAAGCCGTTTCATACATCTGTCAATGTATAACTTAGAGCAGAATGCACTCATTGTACCGTAATTGCTTTGATACTTGTAGGCTATACAAGTACCAAAGCAATTACAATGATATAAATAAATACAAATAACTTTAAATATGTAATCAATATACAGTAGGTATAAATAAAAATCGAGTATAAGTTAAGAGAATATTTAAAATAATTTTAATTGTAAAAATTATATTTAAGATTTTACCTTTAAAAACATGTAGAAATAATGTGAATAAAATTTTCATTTACATTATGTAATCAATTAATAAAATTATTATTTTTTATACAATTTATAGTAGGCAATAGTTATAATAATTTTAGCTGAAATTTATTACATATGAAATAATATTTGCTTCTAATTTGAAGAAAACTTATACCATTACTGCTTATATTCAATAGCATTTACCATAATCCCGGCTGCTTTGTCATAATGTACTGTACATGCTACATTTTCTGTTATAGGGCTTTATGAAGCTCTAACAACCACATTATTCTCAAACGTGCTAAGAACTCAAGTTTGTAAGAAGAAGTATTCCATAAAAAAAAATTTAGTTCCAATCCATTGGTACAGAGAAATAGTGCAATAGCTCTACACCCTATAAGATGAATAGATTACAAGTCGGGTTCTTAATTGTGTTTTCTAGTTTGTCGCGGTTTTTACCGGCAAGAATTATCCAATAGGAAATTTCACCAGACAGACAGACAAACAAATTTTGAAATTTAACTTTTTCTCATTACCCCACTCTATGGCTTTTTTAATAATATCAGCAGCAGCAGTCGCAATTGCCCTTCTTGAATTAACAGTAAACACCAGAAACGCATCGTCTGGATAAGCGAAAACGCGACACTGGTGTCCAAAATCCAGAAGAAAAAAAGCTGTCAAATAGTATGTCCCAGAAAAGAGGTCCGCAGACCGAGCCCTGAGGGCGCCCTCTTTGGAGGACACGAGAAAAAAATCTCTCACCAACGCTGATAGATGCCTTTCTGTTGTTGAAGTAATCTTACACGAGATGAAACAGGTTAGATAGGCAGCCATAATCTGAAAGCCTTCGCAGGACCTGTGGCTACCAGGCTGAGTTGAAGGCATTTTGCAACTCCATACTAAGGCCGAAGACATACATATGTCTGGTGAAAAGATCCTCAATACAGTGGGTCAGGTCCAGAAGTGCGTCACTAGTACTTCTTCTTTGCTTCCTAAATCCATATTGAGCATTGTGGAAGAAGCCTTTTGAGTTCCAGAACCAGGAGATCCTTTCATAGCGAAGCCTGTCTAATACTTTCCCAAATATAGAGAGAAGAAAGATATTTCACATATTGTGGAGCGTGAGGGGTTCATTCCGCCTCTTAGGGATAAAAAAGATGTGCATGCTTCAACGCACATGGAAATACTCCAAACTGCAGGCATGTGTTAAAAATGTTCAAAAGGTCTGGCCTAATATCCCAAAATTTTTGTACAATATCTGTATTGATTCTATCAGGTTAAACCGCATTTTTCCTTGGTAAGCGTTTAATAATGTCACTGATTTCATGAGAAGAAAAAGGTAGGTCATCCCCTGTTAAATGCTTCCTGTTGTTACGTGATCTAATCATGGTCTGTTCCAAGGTGTCAGTGTTTAGAGTTGAAGAGAAGTGATCAAAAAACTTTCAGTTGTTGTCTGCAAATCATCAACAATGTCAGTAACAGGATTTTCACTGCAGAGAAGGCTGTGACACTTGATTTTATTTGTGCTGACCTTATAAACAAAACCCCAGGAATCATCACCGGCTGAGAGCAGAAGCTCTGCCAAGACTCTAGTTTTGCCTTTTTTATCACCTGTGTTGTAGAACCTTTGGTACTCAAGATAGCGTGTAAATAGCTCGCTTCTATCATCTTTGCACCGCTGGAAATTCTTACGCGACCAATTATTCATCCTTCTATTGAAGGGAGGTTGTCATTCCACCAAGGAGCGGCCCGCCTATGTTCCTTCCTCCACGGAATCGTATCACAGCAGATTTTAAGGATTTCCTCAATCAGTGTTAACGAGTCTTTAACCTGCGTCTGCCAAGAGTTTTAATTCCTATGAAGACAACACTCCTGCAGATCAGCAAACCTACACCAATCCACAGACTTGGTAATGAAAAAAGAAATCAAGTTCCAGTCCTTTCCATTCCTAGGGGTAGATTAGTAAATGTCGTAAGTGATCTGAAAGACTGTCAGTATAGCCAACCTCCCAATTTTTAATAACCGGGAGAAGACTGCCATAGCAAATAGTCACACATATCCACTTTCTATTCAGTAAGTTGGCTGAGAATCAGGGTCATTTAGAATGACCAAATCATTTGCTGTTATGAAGCTCTGCAGGGCCTCCCCTCGATCGTCACTACAGTCACAAGATCAAAAATTGAGCCAGATGAAAGTGTTTCATTGCTTCGTTGATGTTCTGAAACATGTTGGTTATGCAGGCACTTCCAAACAAATAGATGCTAAAGATCACAATCTTGACAGTTGAGAAGCAAATTTCAAAGCAAACACAATTCGTGGAGGAATACTTCGGGTGAGACACGATAGTCAAGAGGAGGTTTACAATGACAGCCGCAGTCCAAGGCTGACCACAAAAGTGCTGAATAATATAGTCTCTTAGCCTGAATCATGCTACCTTTTTGTCCAAGCAGTATGGCTCTTGTATCAGCCCAATGTCGAAGTTATCCAACTCCTGACAGAGTTGGGAGTTTGCGGCAACAGCCCTTCTAAGATTGATTTGCACAATTCTTATTTTCGATTCCTGCAAACAAGGTTCAGTATAAGAGTTACTGGCCATAATCGATTCTTAATAAGGTTTGAGATTTCACACGGTTAAGACAGGGCATTCTCTAACGAGCGCATTATGTTTCTAGTTGCTCTGTTTTTTTCGTACTCAATTCATGCACTTTGGGTCGTCTGCCTTCTTGTCACAATCTTTGAATGAGTGGTCCCCCACATTGACTGCAAGTGCAGGAGTCTACATCACTTAAAACGTTGGTTAATTGGGATGAAATCCAGAATTGCACTCCTTGTCCACTTGAGTTCCTTCAGAAGCAGGCTCCTAACCTGTAGAACCACTTCAATCACCCAGGAAACATATAGTGAGTTCTTTTGATTAATGGGAAAGCGCACACGAGCTTTCTCCTGAAATTCTTCCTTTGTAAACGCCTCTACAATTAAGCTATTCTGTTTGAACATGGCTTCGAGTAATTGCTCCCTTTCGAGAGTTTTAGGCACAGAGATGATCTTAACAAGCGGAAGATGTTTCTTCGGAATTGTTGATCTCAATCCAGAAACCTCAGAAACAGCATCCCGAAAAACCTCGACTCCCCTTTACAGCAAAGATCGACACCGACATATCCTTTCGTGATTTTCCGTATCCGCTGCACATCGATCCTTATTTCACGAGGGCTGACACTGTTGGTTAAAGTACTGCAAGTAGATTTAGAGTCCTGCAAGTCCGATTCACCGTACACGAGAACCGTGTGGCAAGGCTTAGGAGGAGCCGAAGCGGCCGTGGGGGCCCAACCGACCGTTTAACAACATAACTGTAGCTGCTGCCTGATACAGAAGCAGCCGACCGACCAGCTGCGGAAAAAGCCTGTTGTCCTTCTTTCATGGTCTTCTCGACCTTCGCAAGAGCATCTTAAGTCCTCTCTGCGTGGGAGGCTAGCAGATTAACAAAATTGTCTTTGGTGACGAACGAGTCCAGTCGATTAACAAGACTGTCAGACAGCGCGTTTGAAGAGATAATCAATACCGCAAGTTCAATTACTTTTTGAAAGTGATCAGTAATAAAGTGCGCATGCTCCTTTGCCCCATGCCTACCCGAATTGTTACCGGCCATGTAACCCTTAACCTCCTCGAGGATAAGGAAGATTCGCGAAAGGAATCCCAAGACATCACCGTCAGCCATGACGCAAACAAACAAGAGAAAATGTCTCAACTCACCAGTCCCAAGTAGAACAAGATACTGAGGAGCACACTAGTGTTGGCTCCTCAGTATCTTGTCGGCACTCTAGTTTAGTCTATTCAGTCACAAAGTTCAACATGCAAGCCTGTATTTAGGGCTAATACTTACAAACCAGCGGTCTTGAATGGACTAGAACCTGAACTCTGCGAGTTCCGTGGTGGGTACGCGCCGCGCTTGTACAAACTGCCAGTTTTCCGAGATTTCGCCACGTCCATGACGCCTGAATAGAGATCAGTTTACCTTTAAATGTCCTCCCGGAAGGCATTTTTTACCCATTGCATTGGCGTGCATGCGCGCATTGGCCATTCTATCAGGCCGGTTCTTCGGTCACCTAACGACCAACCGCAAGCTATTCGGAGTATAGAGCTTAACAACCATAAACTACATATGAACCACTCAACGAAACGAGAAATTTGCAAAAACAGGTCCTGACTGTACGAAATCCAAACTCAAAATCGGAAATTTCACCAAGAAGGATATTTTTTTATTTTACATTTCTTCAGCTCTGTGAGCACTCAGAACACATTTTTTTTTCGCATAAAATTCATGTGATTGCCAGGCTATAATGGAGACAATCATGGGATGAGAGATAGGTCCTGACGTATTTGCGACATAGAACTTATGAAAAATTCCTAAGGAGTTGCCGGATTTAAACCTCGAAGGTCATCACCTCAAAGTTCTTCGATGCTTATTTATTTTAATATTGCTACATTAAAATACTCCACTAGTTGTCCTCATTTTATAACTAGGAGCAGATAAAGGATAGAGATAAAACAGCTTTCACTTAATGCGTGGTATACGGAAAGTTAGAGAGGCAAATAGCCTTCAGCATGTTCGTCACGGATATCAATTTGAATACTTTTGTGACGTTAAACTATTTACTTATCACATAGCAAAAAGAACAGTACAGTATGGAGATAAATTCTATGAAGAGCATTCCTGATTAATGGATATTGCAAGTAAATTTTCCTTCGAACAATTCTTTTCTTGTACCTTGAACTTTGTTTTATTTATGTTTAGCGACATTTCGGTTGTTTGAGTTCGGAAAAGAAAGTATTATACTATGATTTACAAATACAATTGTACCTCGGTATACGTCTGCTTTATAATACGTCCAATTCGGAATACGTCCTGCTTGGACGAAACAAATTTTGTTCGGTATACGACTTTTGTTCCGTATACGACTTAATTTAATTATACGCGCCATCTATGAACAAGTAGCACTATCGGTGTATAGATTAGGCTAGACGTTCGCGGTGCCACAGTTTATAACTTTGTTAGATTTTTCCTGATTTTAATTTGTAAGTAAAATTTTATTATTTTTATTAATCACGAATTGCAAAAAGGCAAATGAAAAGCAACAGAACACTAAAGAAATGACTAGAATCACAATGGAACTGAAAAAAGAGATTGTTGAGAATATGAAGGTGGCACGCGTGTTCGAGATTTTAACTGTTGCATATCGCATTCTGAGAACGACGATATCGACAATCGCGAAAAATAAAAACATTATTAAATTTGCTAACGTTGCGAAAGGGGTTAAATCGATTTCTAAACAGAGATCGAAGATATTAGATCATGTCGAGAAAATGCTTTTGCTTTGGATAACTGAAAAAGTGTGCTGGAGACAGCATATCCGAAGCAATTATTTGCGAGAAAGTTAAAAAGATACACGCTGATCTCATGAAAAATCAAGCAGGAACTAGCCAGGAAAGCGAGGTGTTTAAAGCCAGCCATTTTTTTTTATACATGAGAACGGATTAATCATTTTTACATTACTTCTTATGGGAAAGATTGGTTTGATATACGTCCTATTCGGTATAAGTCCAAACATCAGGAACGGATTAAGGTCGTATGCCGAGGTTCCACTGTAATATTTAAGAATAACTTTGATTAGTGCATATTTTAAAATAGAATTAAACGATATAGCATAAGTTTTAATATTTTTATTATTTATTTACTACTGTATTAAACTTTTTATTATATATGTAAAATATATAAAACTAAAACCATGATATTAAAAATCAATAATAATAATAATAATAATAATGTTTGTCTTACAGGAAGAATAATAGAAAGAATGAAGAATAATTGTAAGCCAATAACAAAATTTTGTAACATTGACAATCGTAAAATAAATTAGTGTTGCAGCAGTTTTATGTTTTACTTCAAGTTTATATACAGCGTGTAAAATATTAATTTGGAAGGAAAAAAAGCAATGTTTTGGCTTGTTAAATTCGATCCGGTCATAAAACCATTTACAAAGGCATGAAAATAGCAGCAATTAAATAAGTGGGAAGACGACCACCAACATTCGGGTAATCGTGGACGTAGAAGAAAGCTTCGTGCGCGACTGCCTTTCTGATTAGTCGGAAGTTGGCTGCCCAAAAAACATTTAAATTGGGAGAAGATTGGAGTAAAAAGTGTGTAGAATAATGCTCGGTACTGATATCTCTTAGATACTCAGCAAGCCAGCTGAGGTTAGGGAGAGAGGCTACACTCCTCTGAAAAGGATGTTCAAGTACGAATGAGGTCTGAGATCGAACGAAAAGTGCAGATAGAGCCTATCTACGGTACAGAAATTATCAAGTACAGTACATATCCGATCTTTCCTTAATGTTAGTGTGTCAATCTGTACAATGCGATGTCGTGATAAACTATGTACCGACCGAGTTGAGTGTGGAGGTGTATTTCTTACGAACCTAGTGTACATTTGGAACGTCTCGGGTCGTGCTTACTAAAATAAAAGCTACTTGAGAAGACGGAAATTTTCACTCAGGGCGTCCGAAAAGTCGGGTTCTTTAGACCAGTGTTTCTCAACCTTCTTGAATACGCGACCCCTTTACAAGTCAAAAAATTCTGGCGACCCCCAAGGCCATATTAAAACTATATCAGTGATTTTAAAAACTACGTATTTAATTTTCTTTCTGTTGAGACCTAAATAACAATTGAAAAACCAATTGTACTGTAAAATAAACAGATACAGCCTTCTCATTGAAATTGTAGTTTTCTTTATTGTATTGTAGGCTGAAATTTTGAAATTGCAATTTTTTGTTTGAACAAACTTCTACATAAACAGAGTTCGTGTAGAAGTTTGTTCAAACAAAAAATTGCAATTTCAAAATTTCAGCCAATATTAAATTTTGTTTAAAAATGTCGAAATAGAGAGCTGTTTCCGTTTAAAATATAATTACAAAATTCGAAAAGAGATACATTTGAATATGAATATCGAGATGTTTTTTAATTGAAACTTCTTAGAAATTAAAAAAACAAATTTTCATTTACAACCAGTTTTACTTACGTCTTTCGATCATTCTACGTCGATAGCAATTAAAAATAATAATCCTTCAAAATTTCAGTGTGAATATTATGATATATTTTTGGATCGTGGTTTCAAAACGAATTTCGCTGGACATAATTAAAGTTCAATGTTACTTTTGTTTATTGTGGATCGAAAGATGTCTAATTAAATTTACTTTTTGTGTGAACTTCTGTTTACACTCGTCACAAGTGAAAGGCTTTTCTCCTGTATGGATTCTTTCATGAATTTGCAATCTTTGTTTAGTTGTAAAGCTCTGTTCACACTCATCACAACTGTAGGGCTTTTCTCCAGTGTGTTTTCAGAGGTGTGTAATTAAGGTCGATCTTTGTGTAAACTTCTGTTTACACTCATCACAAGTGTAAGGCTTTTCTCCTGTATGGATTCTTTCATGAATTTGCAATCTTTGTTTAGTTGTAAAGCTCTGTTCACACTCATCACAACTGTAGGGCTTTTCTCCAGTGTGTTTTCAGAGGTGTGTAATTAAGGTCGATCTTTGTGTAAACTTCTGTTTACACTCATCACAAGTGTAAGGCTTTTCTCCTGTATGGATTCTTTCATGAATTTGCAATTTTTATTTAGTAGTAAAGCACTGTTTACACTCGTCACAAGTGTAAGGCTTTTCGCTTGTATGGACCCGAAGGTGTCTAATTAAGTTTGACTTTTCTGAAAACTTCTTTTTACACTCGTCTCAACTGTAAGGCTTTTCTCCGGTGTGGGTGCGAAAATGTTTAATTAAGTCTCCCCTTTGTGTAAATTTCTTTTTACACTCGTCACAAGTGAAAGGCTTTTCTCCTCTATGGATTCTTTCATGATTTCAGTAAATTTCAGTAAATTTAATATTTACTGAAATTTTGAAATTGCAATTTTTTGTTTGAACAAACTTCTACATAAACAGAGTTCGTGTAGAAGTTTGTTCAAAACAGATTTCGTTATTTTTTAATCACATTATTACAACTTTATATTAATACCCGAATTGTTAATATAATTAAAATGTCTTTATGTAAAACTTTCTTGAATAAAAAGTTGTCTCATCGATACTTGCTTGTATTAATTATAGTTAAAGTTAATTTATTCGATCAGTAATTCGGAGAGTGCATATTTTGCTGTAATTGTAATACAGGAAATCCTCGTATATTCGAACATTATGAGCACGTCCAAAATTTCCCTCATTTTTTGACAGATAAACATTGTCGTGTTTTAGTAATTTTTTTTCTTTATAAGCCATTTTTTACATCTGAAACGAAAACATTTTGTGCAATAAATCAATTTAAATTTTTTGGATTGCAATTTGAAAACATCGTAGACTAATAAATTCCTACTGTTGTGTGTCCTTTAAACGCAAAAACAATGTCAGATACTATAGATGCAAGTCAAGACCAGATATGAGAAGCTTAGTGGCAGGGGGATTCGATAAACTATAACCGACCTTCGCTTTCACGTCATTTCAATTGAAAAATTTTATCCACAACGGAGTCAGTCAGACAACCAGCAGGACTCGATTGTTATCTGGAAAAATATGATGCACAGCAGCAATACGCTACTAAAATCGAGAGCATATATTTTAAATTAAATTGATTAAAAATTGCAATTCGACATTGTGACAATAATTTTTTCTCGTTTTTATTTATTAATATACTGTGGATGATCGGTTAACGAACAGATCGGATAAAGAACAAATCTGATAACGAACACTTTCGCGAAAGAATTTTATGTTCGGACAACGAACACCCCACAGAACAAACACAAGAAGAAGCGATGTAAAATAAAAAGTACCGATTGTCTTCCCTTGTCTTCGGGCGACAATTCGAAACTTTTCGAAGTGCGGAAGACATCGACATCGACGCTCAACCCGGTATATACCGATCGGATAGTACCCATTCGAACTTTGAAACTCTCCCTTGTAATTCCAGACTTTTGTTTTCTGGCAAAACAATTTTTTTATGTATTCGCGAGACTGTCGGATAAGCACGCGTTAAGTTTTGCGCCTGTTTTTCTTTTCGAAAAGTAAGAGTATAATAGCAAAGGTAGAGAGAGGGCAGAAGACGCCCAATGTTGCTGGGCAGTATGGCTTGAACAGGTCTACAGTAGGCCCAGTTAAATCTTATCTAAGAAAGATACTGTCTGTCTGTCCTTTAAACTCGAAAACGGTGTCAGATACTATAGATCAGTGTCTCTCAACGGGGGCGATATCGCCCCCATGTGGGCGTTTTTCCATGTTGAGAGGGCTATTAGTAACAATTTATATTTCGGGGAGCGAAAAACTATTTTCTGTGTGATATAGTAAACATTATATTAAGAATAATTAGATATTTTATTCGTTATATCGTATAATAATTAAACAAATAACATTTTACTAGTAACTAGTCTATTCAATGCAGTACGAATTAGGCGTTAGTCTTGGTCCTCGGCATCGGAAGGGGGCGATAATAGCTAACGGTTTTATTGAAGGGGGCGACGATTCGTTAGAGGTTGAGAAACACTGCTATAGATGAAAGTCAAGACCAGACCTGAGAAGCTTAGTGGTAGGAGGATCTGGTAAACTATAATCAACCTTCACTTTGGTCAGTAAGCCACGTCATTTTAGTTCAAAAATTTTCTCTAGAATGGAGTTAGATAGACGACCCACATGATTCGATTGTTATCTGGAAACATATGATGCACAGGAGCAAGACACTACTAAAATCGAGAGCATATATTTTAAATTAAAAATTGTAATTAAATTTTTGCTTGTCTTAATTAATATATTAGCAAACGAGCACGGCGTTGATCAAGCAAAATGTAACGATAGAAAAAATTAAGAATATTGGATTATAGCTAATCTTATCCATTTTCACCGGATACAAAAACTAGCTTCTTCCTCCTCCGAGAGTGACTGGAGAATTTTTAGGTGGATCTAAAAATACGTTCGATTTTTTGCAAAAACGCAAGAAACTGCATCCAAAATAGTGCAGGAGCCAATCGTTGAATATAGAAACGTACCCATTAACAAAAAAATTTATTTTATGTCTTTAACTATCCGAAAGCAAGAGATCAAGTGGAGTAGTTTTTACAATAGTTGAGTCACGCTACCCTTTGGACACTTAATTTTAGTAAGGGTATGGTGTTATGTTTTAGTATTAAAATCGTTTTGTATTTTTTATAGATTATAAAATGGCAAAAAGCTTCATTTCTAGGGCAGGGATGAATTTTATGAAGTAAATTGTAAATGCTAATAACGAGTAAAATCCTTATTAAGTTGGACCCTACTGGAGATATGACACAAGACCACCCTTTATCTCTTTATTCGGTCGACCTTTAACTACCAAAATTGAATAGCATCAATGCCATAATACACAAATTTTCCTGAAAATTTTAAAAATTTTCTACAGAAAGTGTAGGAGTTATTAAGCATCAAAGCGAGTGAACAAAGTATTGTCCCCCACTAAAGCTTGCGCGTTTATCGTTGTTTATCGTACTATTAATGTCGAGGAACTCGCTATAAGTTATATGAAATGGAATTTAGTGACTCTGGTTTAAAATGTCATCATTAGAAAAAGTTTAACAGCAGTGACGAAGAAATTAAAGTATTTATGTCCGGGTTTACCTACGTATCTCAAAAAGAACAGTTTTTTAAAATTGATGTCCGCAATATCAATTCATATTGTTCTATCCGAGGCAGTATACGTAGCGTATTTAGTCAAAATACGAGGTACAGTATATATACAGTATAATAGCGAGGTTGAGGCCGAAATTTTAAACGCGAAAACGTGTACAGCTGACGTTTAGGCAGCTTTCCTGTAAGCCTAGAAATTTGGCAATGGCGTTTATAATGTCGAGCATTATTTCACTGACTTGTGTACGTCCGCCATGCACATTTTCACGTTTAAAATTTCGATATCAACACCGCTATTATTTACTTTTTAGGCTATAAAAGTTTCATTTTAATTCAATTCTAAATTGCAAACAGATTGGACAGGTCACTTTAAATGGCGCACAAAAATTGCGACGAAACGTGAATTCTAGTACGTTCATTATTTATTAATGTATGAAAAACGACGTAGACAGAAGAACGAGAAAGTAAAATGAAACTTGCTACGATAGGAAAAGTGTACGAAAGTCGGTTTAGGCAGAGTTTGAATGTCGAGTTACGAAGTGGCTAGCGATTTGCTAGCCACTTCCAGGGGTGCGAAATGTGTTGATATTATTCCATTTATAATATCATTTATGATATAAGAGATCAATAAAAATTGATATAGAAATTTGTCTGCTTTTTAGTTACCGAGTAGGTGTCATTTTTCGAACAGTTTTGCTTTTCCTCAATAAATGATTTATTAAAAAATTAACACCGAAACTGCTACAACGCTGTGTGATCATAAACGACGTCATAAATGCCAGAATACCGAAAATCTCACACTTTAATGTGTCCGGCAAATCTCTTCGTGACACGATCTTTGAACTGTCACCACAAGAACGCTGTTGCGTAACCGTTTTAGTTTCATTTTCGTTACTACTGTACTCCGGTTCTTGTGTAATGAATAATTCCTGAAAAGTTTATGGTTTCTCGGTAGGACAAACTTAATTCTAATAATAATAAGTTTAATACCTTTGTGTAGTACGATTGTGATGATCGACAACTCAGCCAGATTATTTTTCTCTAACAGATAAAGAGTGTTGTTGGGCTTTTTACAACTTGTCCTCCTTTCCATTCCTATTTTCGGCGTCTTTATTCGACGCCTACGGTCGAAATTCATACCCCGAAAGAGTATTTGAACCAATTTTTTTAGTTTTAAAATATTTCGTACATAAGTAATTCTTTCGGAATATCGAACACGGAGCTTTACGTTTTCGTAAGGCGTTCGTTATTTACAGATGTAAATACAATAGATGTCCTATTCGAAGGGCGTGGGAATTGTAAAATTGCTCGTTAAATAAAGGTGTTCGTTAATGGAAGTTTCACTGTATTATGATTTCTTCTTTATTGATGTGACATAAGTTTGCAATTGTAAAGTTCGTAGCCAGAAAAGATTTCCAGAAGCATTTTTAGAGTGAGAAAATATCAACTTTTAAGTCGCCTTATATTTTATTCTATTCATAATTCCACCTTCTACTCTTACGTGTTAGAGCATTACTAATCTACATGATTTTTTATAATGTATTTTTCATGCTAAAACGGAAAGTGTGATCAGAAATGCTCTATCACGTCACGTTATTTAGTTTATTTTACTTTAAGGGCAGTCAGATGTTCAAACTCAGCCCATGTAAAAATGTCAAACTTTGAGTTGTTCCTCTTGTGGTGGTGCACATTTTAGCGTGTTTTATTTAATTTTTCCGTCGTAAATGACTTTTTTATTTAAAGTAAAGATTTTGTCAAAAAATTCTTAAATTTAAAATTTCAATTTCAACAGTTAACATTTTTACATTTACATTTTTACAATTCAGTAGTTTCGGAAAAAAGGTACATCCGGATATGAGTAAGATTGCTAACGAAAGAACAGCCGCCTGATTGGCCCAGTTTATAACCTATTTATTCCAGCACCCACGCTTTAACCAATGAATCATCGACCATAAACAACGACGACGCGTTATTGGTCTTTGAAAACGCCTTATCTAAGTGCAGCTCAAGACATTGGCGAGTGAAGTTGTGTGTGGTAATTAGTGTTCAATTGCAGTTAAATAAACTTGGAAATTTTTTTTTCTTATTTAAATTTTACCTCGATATTTATTGAATTATGCGGCTGCAAACAGGTTCGTGTACAAATCCTCCGAATGTATTTCGTTATGTATGTGGAGAATTCGTAACAACAATCAGCGTAGGCCCATTTCAAAATTGATGAAAACTGCCTATGGACTTTATTTCGGATGTCCACTAGGAGATCAAGACAAACAATGGACGCTGTATTTAACGTGTATTAAGTGTTACGTCAAGCTCACGCAGTGGTTACTTGGAGAAAAAGAGCATTTTCCTTTTACTATGCAAATGCTTTGGCGAGAACAAGAGTAGTAGTGGTTTGAGTNATGAAAATTGCAACTCTGCATCGATTCCTCTGATGATGTCAGAATAAATAATTGCTCGTAATGTTATCTTGTAAATTCACATCATAACATTAATATCAATTTTTACATGTATAAATTTATTCAAGTTACTGCTAAGAACGGAATAATTAATTATTTTGAATTATGCTGAAAATAAAATAAAGGTTAACTTGTCCTTTATAACTAATTCGTTCAAATTTGTTTATTATTTAGATAGAAACGTGTTGCAAAGAGAATGCTGATAAGACAGACCCTGAATTTAAAGATGTAATTACATAAATAATGATTTTATTATATTTTGGTATATGTGAACTTTATAAAAGTGTGCCTCAATTATTACTAATTTACCATTTATATTTAGGAGTTTATTAAGTGCATAGAGAGTGGAACTGGTGGAATGGTATGTACAATGTTAAAAAATTAACTGTTACTTTGGAAACATCATCTAATATATAATCGAGACGGGTTGATGATAATAATAATAATAATAATGTTTGTCTTACAGGAAGAATAATAGAAAGAATGAAGAATAATTGTAAGCCAATAACAAAATTTTGTAACATTGACAATCGTAAAATAAATTAGTGTTGCAGCAGTTTTATGTTTTACTTCAAGTTTATATACAGCGTGTAAAATATTAATTTGGAAGGAAAAAAAGCAATCTTTTGGCTTGTTAAATTCGATCCGGTCATAAAACCATTTACAAAGGCATGAAAATAGCAGCAATTAAATAAGTGGGAAGACGACCACCAACATTCGGGTAATCGTGGACGTAGAAGAAAGCTTCGTGCGCGACTGCCTTTCTGATTAGTCGGAAGTTGGCTGCCCAAAAAACATTTAAATTGGGAGAAGATTGGAGTAAAAAGTGTGTAGAATAATGCTCGGTACTGATATCTCTTAGATACTCAGCAAGCCAGCTGAGGTTAGGGAGAGAGGCTACACTCCTCTGAAAAGGATGTTCAAGTACGAATGAGGTCTGAGATCGAACGAAAAGTGCAGATAGAGCCTATCTACGGTACAGAAATTATCAAGTACAGTACATATCCGATCTTTCCTTAATGTTAGTGTGTCAATCTGTACAATGCGATGTCGTGATAAACTATGTACCGACCGAGTTGAGTGTGGAGGTGTATTTCTTACGAACCTAGTGTACATTTGGAACGTCTCGGGTCGTGCTTACTAAAATAAAAGCTACTTGAGAAGACGGAAATTTTCACTCAGGGCGTCCGAAAAGTCGGGTTCTTTAGACCAGTGTTTCTCAACCTTCTTGAATACGCGACCCCTTTACAAGTCAAAAAATTCTGGCGACCCCCAAGGCCATATTAAAACTATATCAGTGATTTTAAAAACTACGTATTTAATTTTCTTTCTGTTGAGACCTAAATAACAATTGAAAAACCAATTGTACTGTAAAATAAACAGATACAGCCTTCTCATTGAAATTGTAGTTTTCTTTATTGTATTGTAGGCTGAAATTTTGAAATTGCAATTTTTTGTTTGAACAAACTTCTACATAAACAGAGTTCGTGTAGAAGTTTGTTCAAACAAAAAATTGCAATTTCAAAATTTCAGTAAATATTAAATTTTGTTTAAAAATATCGAAATAGAGAGCTGTTTCCGTTTAAAATATAATTACAAAATTCGAAAAGAGATACATTTGAATATGAATATCGAGATGTTTTTTAATTGAAACTTCTTAGAAATTAAAAAAACAAATTTTCATTTACAACCAGTTTTACTTACGTCTTTCGATCATTCTACGTCGATAGCAATTAAAAATAATAATCCTTCAAAATTTCAGTGTGAATATTATGATATATTTTTGGATCGTGGTTTCAAAACGAATTTCGCTGGACATAATTAAAGTTCAATGTTACTTTTGTTTATTGTGGATCGAAAGATGTCTAATTAAATTTACTTTTTGTGTGAACTTCTGTTTACACTCGTCACAAGTGAAAGGCTTTTCTCCTGTATGGATTCTTTCATGAATTTGCAATCTTTGTTTAGTTGTAAAGCTCTGTTCACACTCATCACAACTGTAGGGCTTTTCTCCAGTGTGTTTTCAGAGGTGTGTAATTAAGGTCGATCTTTGTGTAAACTTCTGTTTACACTCATCACAAGTGTAAGGCTTTTCTCCTGTATGGATTCTTTCATGAATTTGCAATCTTTGTTTAGTTGTAAAGCTCTGTTCACACTCATCACAACTGTAGGGCTTTTCTCCAGTGTGTTTTCAGAGGTGTGTAATTAAGGTCGATCTTTGTGTAAACTTCTGTTTACACTCATCACAAGTGTAAGGCTTTTCTCCTGTATGGATTCTTTCATGAATTTGCAATCTTTGTTTAGTTGTAAAGCTCTGTTCACACTCATCACAACTGTAGGGCTTTTCTCCAGTGTGTTTTCAGAGGTGTGTAATTAAGGTCGATCTTTGTGTAAACTTCTGTTTACACTCATCACAAGTGTAAGGCTTTTCTCCTGTATGGATTCTTTCATGAATTTGCAATCTTTGTTTAGTTGTAAAGCTCTGTTCACACTCATCACAACTGTAGGGCTTTTCTCCAGTGTGTTTTCAGAGGTGTGTAATTAAGGTCGATCTTTGTGTAAACTTCTGTTTACACTCATCACAAGTGTAAGGCTTTTCTCCTGTATGGATTCTTTCATGAATTTGCAATCTTTGTTTAGTTGTAAAGCTCTGTTCACACTCATCACAACTGTAGGGCTTTTCTCCAGTGTGTTTTCAGAGGTGTGTAATTAAGGTCGATCTTTGTGTAAACTTCTGTTTACACTCATCACAAGTGTAAGGCTTTTCTCCTGTATGGATTCTTTCATGAATTTGCAATCTTTGTTTAGTTGTAAAGCTCTGTTCACACTCATCACAACTGTAGGGCTTTTCTCCAGTGTGTTTTCAGAGGTGTGTAATTAAGGTCGATCTTTGTGTAAACTTCTGTTTACACTCATCACAAGTGTAAGGCTTTTCTCCTGTATGGATTCTTTCATGAATTTGCAATCTTTGTTTAGTTGTAAAGCTCTGTTCACACTCATCACAACTGTAGGGCTTTTCTCCAGTGTGTTTTCAGAGGTGTGTAATTAAGGTCGATCTTTGTGTAAACTTCTGTTTACACTCATCACAAGTGTAAGGCTTTTCTCCTGTATGGATTCTTTCATGAATTTGCAATCTTTGTTTAGTTGTAAAGCTCTGTTCACACTCATCACAACTGTAGGGCTTTTCTCCAGTGTGTTTTCAGAGGTGTGTAATTAAGGTCGATCTTTGTGTAAACTTCTGTTTACACTCATCACAAGTGTAAGGCTTTTCTCCTGTATGGATTCTTTCATGAATTTGCAATCTTTGTTTAGTTGTAAAGCTCTGTTCACACTCATCACAACTGTAGGGCTTTTCTCCAGTGTGTTTTCAGAGGTGTGTAATTAAGGTCGATCTTTGTGTAAACTTCTGTTTACACTCATCACAAGTGTAAGGCTTTTCTCCTGTATGGATTCTTTCATGAATTTGCAATCTTTGTTTAGTTGTAAAGCTCTGTTCACACTCATCACAACTGTAGGGCTTTTCTCCAGTGTGTTTTCAGAGGTGTGTAATTAAGGTCGATCTTTGTGTAAACTTCTGTTTACACTCATCACAAGTGTAAGGCTTTTCTCCTGTATGGATTCTTTCATGAATTTGCAATCTTTGTTTAGTTGTAAAGCTCTGTTCACACTCATCACAACTGTAGGGCTTTTCTCCAGTGTGTTTTCAGAGGTGTGTAATTAAGGTCGATCTTTGTGTAAACTTCTGTTTACACTCATCACAAGTGTAAGGCTTTTCTCCTGTATGGATTCTTTCATGAATTTGCAATCTTTGTTTAGTTGTAAAGCTCTGTTCACACTCATCACAACTGTAGGGCTTTTCTCCAGTGTGTTTTCAGAGGTGTGTAATTAAGGTCGATCTTTGTGTAAACTTCTGTTTACACTCATCACAAGTGTAAGGCTTTTCTCCTGTATGGATTCTTTCATGAATTTGCAATCTTTGTTTAGTTGTAAAGCTCTGTTCACACTCATCACAACTGTAGGGCTTTTCTCCAGTGTGTTTTCAGAGGTGTGTAATTAAGGTCGATCTTTGTGTAAACTTCTGTTTACACTCATCACAAGTGTAAGGCTTTTCTCCTGTATGGATTCTTTCATGAATTTGCAATCTTTGTTTAGTTGTAAAGCTCTGTTCACACTCATCACAACTGTAGGGCTTTTCTCCAGTGTGTTTTCAGAGGTGTGTAATTAAGGTCGATCTTTGTGTAAACTTCTGTTTACACTCATCACAAGTGTAAGGCTTTTCTCCTGTATGGATTCTTTCATGAATTTGCAATCTTTGTTTAGTTGTAAAGCTCTGTTCACACTCATCACAACTGTAGGGCTTTTCTCCAGTGTGTTTTCAGAGGTGTGTAATTAAGGTCGATCTTTGTGTAAACTTCTGTTTACACTCATCACAAGTGTAAGGCTTTTCTCCTGTATGGATTCTTTCATGAATTTGCAATCTTTGTTTAGTTGTAAAGCTCTGTTCACACTCATCACAACTGTAGGGCTTTTCTCCAGTGTGTTTTCAGAGGTGTGTAATTAAGGTCGATCTTTGTGTAAACTTCTGTTTACACTCATCACAAGTGTAAGGCTTTTCTCCTGTATGGATTCTTTCATGAATTTGCAATCTTTGTTTAGTTGTAAAGCTCTGTTCACACTCATCACAACTGTAGGGCTTTTCTCCAGTGTGTTTTCAGAGGTGTGTAATTAAGGTCGATCTTTGTGTAAACTTCTGTTTACACTCATCACAAGTGTAAGGCTTTTCTCCTGTATGGATTCTTTCATGAATTTGCAATCTTTGTTTAGTTGTAAAGCTCTGTTCACACTCATCACAACTGTAGGGCTTTTCTCCAGTGTGTTTTCAGAGGTGTGTAATTAAGGTCGATCTTTGTGTAAACTTCTGTTTACACTCATCACAAGTGTAAGGCTTTTCTCCTGTATGGATTCTTTCATGAATTTGCAATCTTTGTTTAGTTGTAAAGCTCTGTTCACACTCATCACAACTGTAGGGCTTTTCTCCAGTGTGTTTTCAGAGGTGTGTAATTAAGGTCGATCTTTGTGTAAACTTCTGTTTACACTCATCACAAGTGTAAGGCTTTTCTCCTGTATGGATTCTTTCATGAATTTGCAATCTTTGTTTAGTTGTAAAGCTCTGTTCACACTCATCACAACTGTAGGGCTTTTCTCCAGTGTGTTTTCAGAGGTGTGTAATTAAGGTCGATCTTTGTGTAAACTTCTGTTTACACTCATCACAAGTGTAAGGCTTTTCTCCTGTATGGATTCTTTCATGAATTTGCAATCTTTGTTTAGTTGTAAAGCTCTGTTCACACTCATCACAACTGTAGGGCTTTTCTCCAGTGTGTTTTCAGAGGTGTGTAATTAAGGTCGATCTTTGTGTAAACTTCTGTTTACACTCATCACAAGTGTAAGGCTTTTCTCCTGTATGGATTCTTTCATGAATTTGCAATCTTTGTTTAGTTGTAAAGCTCTGTTCACACTCATCACAACTGTAGGGCTTTTCTCCAGTGTGTTTTCAGAGGTGTGTAATTAAGGTCGATCTTTGTGTAAACTTCTGTTTACACTCATCACAAGTGTAAGGCTTTTCTCCTGTATGGATTCTTTCATGAATTTGCAATCTTTGTTTAGTTGTAAAGCTCTGTTCACACTCATCACAACTGTAGGGCTTTTCTCCAGTGTGTTTTCAGAGGTGTGTAATTAAGGTCGATCTTTGTGTAAACTTCTGTTTACACTCATCACAAGTGTAAGGCTTTTCTCCTGTATGGATTCTTTCATGAATTTGCAATCTTTGTTTAGTTGTAAAGCTCTGTTCACACTCATCACAACTGTAGGGCTTTTCTCCAGTGTGTTTTCAGAGGTGTGTAATTAAGGTCGATCTTTGTGTAAACTTCTGTTTACACTCATCACAAGTGTAAGGCTTTTCTCCTGTATGGATTCTTTCATGAATTTGCAATCTTTGTTTAGTTGTAAAGCTCTGTTCACACTCATCACAACTGTAGGGCTTTTCTCCAGTGTGTTTTCAGAGGTGTGTAATTAAGGTCGATCTTTGTGTAAACTTCTGTTTACACTCATCACAAGTGTAAGGCTTTTCTCCTGTATGGATTCTTTCATGAATTTGCAATCTTTGTTTAGTTGTAAAGCTCTGTTCACACTCATCACAACTGTAGGGCTTTTCTCCAGTGTGTTTTCAGAGGTGTGTAATTAAGGTCGATCTTTGTGTAAACTTCTGTTTACACTCATCACAAGTGTAAGGCTTTTCTCCTGTATGGATTCTTTCATGAATTTGCAATCTTTGTTTAGTTGTAAAGCTCTGTTCACACTCATCACAACTGTAGGGCTTTTCTCCAGTGTGTTTTCAGAGGTGTGTAATTAAGGTCGATCTTTGTGTAAACTTCTGTTTACACTCATCACAAGTGTAAGGCTTTTCTCCTGTATGGATTCTTTCATGAATTTGCAATCTTTGTTTAGTTGTAAAGCTCTGTTCACACTCATCACAACTGTAGGGCTTTTCTCCAGTGTGTTTTCAGAGGTGTGTAATTAAGGTCGATCTTTGTGTAAACTTCTGTTTACACTCATCACAAGTGTAAGGCTTTTCTCCTGTATGGATTCTTTCATGAATTTGCAATCTTTGTTTAGTTGTAAAGCTCTGTTCACACTCATCACAACTGTAGGGCTTTTCTCCAGTGTGTTTTCAGAGGTGTGTAATTAAGGTCGATCTTTGTGTAAACTTCTGTTTACACTCATCACAAGTGTAAGGCTTTTCTCCTGTATGGATTCTTTCATGAATTTGCAATCTTTGTTTAGTTGTAAAGCTCTGTTCACACTCATCACAACTGTAGGGCTTTTCTCCAGTGTGTTTTCAGAGGTGTGTAATTAAGGTCGATCTTTGTGTAAACTTCTGTTTACACTCATCACAAGTGTAAGGCTTTTCTCCTGTATGGATTCTTTCATGAATTTGCAATCTTTGTTTAGTTGTAAAGCTCTGTTCACACTCATCACAACTGTAGGGCTTTTCTCCAGTGTGTTTTCAGAGGTGTGTAATTAAGGTCGATCTTTGTGTAAACTTCTGTTTACACTCATCACAAGTGTAAGGCTTTTCTCCTGTATGGATTCTTTCATGAATTTGCAATCTTTGTTTAGTTGTAAAGCTCTGTTCACACTCATCACAACTGTAGGGCTTTTCTCCAGTGTGTTTTCAGAGGTGTGTAATTAAGGTCGATCTTTGTGTAAACTTCTGTTTACACTCATCACAAGTGTAAGGCTTTTCTCCTGTATGGATTCTTTCATGAATTTGCAATCTTTGTTTAGTTGTAAAGCTCTGTTCACACTCATCACAACTGTAGGGCTTTTCTCCAGTGTGTTTTCAGAGGTGTGTAATTAAGGTCGATCTTTGTGTAAACTTCTGTTTACACTCATCACAAGTGTAAGGCTTTTCTCCTGTATGGATTCTTTCATGAATTTGCAATCTTTGTTTAGTTGTAAAGCTCTGTTCACACTCATCACAACTGTAGGGCTTTTCTCCAGTGTGTTTTCAGAGGTGTGTAATTAAGGTCGATCTTTGTGTAAACTTCTGTTTACACTCATCACAAGTGTAAGGCTTTTCTCCTGTATGGATTCTTTCATGAATTTGCAATCTTTGTTTAGTTGTAAAGCTCTGTTCACACTCATCACAACTGTAGGGCTTTTCTCCAGTGTGTTTTCAGAGGTGTGTAATTAAGGTCGATCTTTGTGTAAACTTCTGTTTACACTCATCACAAGTGTAAGGCTTTTCTCCTGTATGGATTCTTTCATGAATTTGCAATCTTTGTTTAGTTGTAAAGCTCTGTTCACACTCATCACAACTGTAGGGCTTTTCTCCAGTGTGTTTTCAGAGGTGTGTAATTAAGGTCGATCTTTGTGTAAACTTCTGTTTACACTCATCACAAGTGTAAGGCTTTTCTCCTGTATGGATTCTTTCATGAATTTGCAATCTTTGTTTAGTTGTAAAGCTCTGTTCACACTCATCACAACTGTAGGGCTTTTCTCCAGTGTGTTTTCAGAGGTGTGTAATTAAGGTCGATCTTTGTGTAAACTTCTGTTTACACTCATCACAAGTGTAAGGCTTTTCTCCTGTATGGATTCTTTCATGAATTTGCAATCTTTGTTTAGTTGTAAAGCTCTGTTCACACTCATCACAACTGTAGGGCTTTTCTCCAGTGTGTTTTCAGAGGTGTGTAATTAAGGTCGATCTTTGTGTAAACTTCTGTTTACACTCATCACAAGTGTAAGGCTTTTCTCCTGTATGGATTCTTTCATGAATTTGCAATCTTTGTTTAGTTGTAAAGCTCTGTTCACACTCATCACAACTGTAGGGCTTTTCTCCAGTGTGTTTTCAGAGGTGTGTAATTAAGGTCGATCTTTGTGTAAACTTCTGTTTACACTCATCACAAGTGTAAGGCTTTTCTCCTGTATGGATTCTTTCATGAATTTGCAATCTTTGTTTAGTTGTAAAGCTCTGTTCACACTCATCACAACTGTAGGGCTTTTCTCCAGTGTGTTTTCAGAGGTGTGTAATTAAGGTCGATCTTTGTGTAAACTTCTGTTTACACTCATCACAAGTGTAAGGCTTTTCTCCTGTATGGATTCTTTCATGAATTTGCAATCTTTGTTTAGTTGTAAAGCTCTGTTCACACTCATCACAACTGTAGGGCTTTTCTCCAGTGTGTTTTCAGAGGTGTGTAATTAAGGTCGATCTTTGTGTAAACTTCTGTTTACACTCATCACAAGTGTAAGGCTTTTCTCCTGTATGGATTCTTTCATGAATTTGCAATCTTTGTTTAGTTGTAAAGCTCTGTTCACACTCATCACAACTGTAGGGCTTTTCTCCAGTGTGTTTTCAGAGGTGTGTAATTAAGGTCGATCTTTGTGTAAACTTCTGTTTACACTCATCACAAGTGTAAGGCTTTTCTCCTGTATGGATTCTTTCATGAATTTGCAATCTTTGTTTAGTTGTAAAGCTCTGTTCACACTCATCACAACTGTAGGGCTTTTCTCCAGTGTGTTTTCAGAGGTGTGTAATTAAGGTCGATCTTTGTGTAAACTTCTGTTTACACTCATNAAATTTATGAAAAGACATTAAAAAAGGTTCTATGGTGTTATTCCATATATTTACCATTTTTTCATGAGGAAAGAGATATTACATTCATGTATGGTTTACCTGAATCCGTGCAAGGATGGGATTTAATAATAATTGATGATTGGATGCATGAACTCAGTTCAAAAACTGCATCTTTGTTTACAACAGAGTATCATCATTATAATGTAAGCGTGATAATTATAATGCAAAATTTATTTCCAAAAAATAGAATTATGAGAGATATAACTTTAAACACGCATTATTTGATATTATTAAAAAATAATCGAGATGAGAGTCAAGTAAGTTGTTAGGGGCGGCAAGCTTTTCCTGGTAAATGCGATTTTTTTATGGATGCATATAAAAAAGCAACAGAGAAGGAATTTGGTTATTTGTTATTAGATTTCATCCTAAAACGAATAAGAAATTTTCTGTGAGAGATTCGTGTTTTCCCGACTAACAAGGTATTTTTTGGATATACTTACCAATAAAATGAAGAATGTAAAAAAAATTATCATATGTTAGCACTTTTGTCTAAGACTACTCCTTCTCAACGAAAAGCAATATTGAAAGAAGCTACTCCTGATCAAATTAAAGTTTTTTGTGAGATATGTGATAATTTGCGGAGAGGAAATATACCTGCTGATGTTTGTAAATTACAAAAATATAAAAAAATTATCAGGAAATTAAGTGGAAAAAATGTTCCTTTAAATGCTAAGAAAAAAATTTTAGTTAATCAATCGGGTGGATTCCTTCCACTTCTACTGGCTTTGTTATTGTCTATGGTAGGTGGACTAATTGGTAAGGCAATAGGAAAAAAAATCTAATGGCGAAGCAAATGGCTTTTGTCCCTCCTGAATTGTTGTCAGCATATCAAAAACCTGAAATAAGAATTGGTAATAAAATTGAAGAATTACTCGAGATTGGTGATTTATCTGATGATAGTAAAGTCAAATTATTAAGTCAATTGATTTCAAGATATCAGAGAACAGATCATGCACCAAAAGAACCTGTTAGAGAGTATCTGTTGTATCTGATAAAATCGAAGAAACGGAATCTCAACCTGAAGAAAAAGTTGTTGATGATGCATTTATTAAACAAATAATTTTATCCATTTATTGTTATTAAAACATTTATTGTTGTGTATTAAATACTTTTTATTAATAAAAATTTAAGATTTGTTTTAGTTTTTCACATTATTTAGTTTTGTTTTATTTATTGATTTATACATTTTTTTGTGCTCTAATTCTTGTGAGAGGGGGAGAGAGCAGGTAAGAAAAAAATGTCTAGGGCCCCAAAGTGGGTTAATCCGGCCCTGAACGTATCTACCGTGTTATAGGGGGTTGACTGTATAGGTACTGTATATGTGTAGGCATGTATCATTTTACACGTCTGTACCCATATCCGAAGTTAAATTAGTTTGGCCGATCTGAGTCTAACACTACATCAGCTCGATTCGTCCCAAACAGAAAGCATCCTGGGAGAAAAATAATCAAAACTACTTTCTAAACAGAGAAAATTGGTCATTTGTTTATATTACTAGAAACTATTCACCGCTCCTATGAATCTTAATGGTAAAATATGGAAATGCGAGTTATTAATTTTGTACCTAGCCACCAAAGCGATAATTGTAGTCATAACAAATTTAATGGCCACTTATATTATTTCCTTTATTTTAGATAAGTATAAAATGTTATTCAATAATAATTTCTCTATATTCCAAACGATTTAATTAAAAATAATCTATTTTGTAGTGTGAGGCCAGGACCTCACCCCGCTTCAATGGGAAACTGGTTAATATTATTGCTCAACAAAGCAAACTTCTAAACAAAAAATTAATATTGTAGAATACAGACTTGTGCTTATTGTAATTTTTATCAATGTTGTATTTTGAATATAATTAATAGAAATAGAAAAAATATATATATTTATTTATGGGCAGCCCAGCCCGTAAATAAAAAATATATTTTTTATTTATGGGCTGAGCTGATGATAAATTTTCCACACAAAAATTTTAGGGCCAGTCTGCCCCTGGTTTATCGAATCCCCCTGCCACTAAGATTCTTATGTCTAATCTTGACTTGCATCAATAGTATCTGATATCGTTTTCGAGATTAAATAAAAAAAAACAGTAGGAATTTATTAGTGTACGATGTTTTCAAATTGCAATCCAAAAAATTTAAATTGATTTATTGCACAAAATGTTTTCGTTTCAGATGTAAAAAATGGCTTACAAAGAAAAAACACTTACTAGAACACGACAATGTTTATCTGTGAAAAAATGAGACGAATTTTGGACGTGCTCATAATGTTTGAATATACAAGGATTTCCTGTATTATGAATTACAGCAAAATATGCACTCTCCGAATTACTGATCGAATAAATTAACTTTAACTATAATTAATACAAGCAAGTATCGATGCAACGACTTTTTATTCTAAAAAGTTTTACATAAAGACATTTTAATTATATTAACAATTCGGGTATTAATATAAAGTTGTAATAATGTGATTAAAAAATAACGAAATCTGTTTTNAAATGCTTAAATAATCGTCATTTTAATAAAATAAATCATAATTTTAACCCAAAACACAAAAAAAATTAAGACGTTTAAGCCGATAGTCTACTCACCTTACTACATGTAGCGAACGCCATTATCGACGGTCCACAACTGCCAGATGGCGGCGCTCAACCGTTCGCCGTACACGTTTTGGGCTAAATACGTGCGCATCAACCTCTCTATTAACTACATTAGGTCGTGAGGACGTACGTTTTCGCGTGAGAAAACTTCACTCATCGACCTCGGAGAGCTGAACCATTTTTTATTACCGATATCTAAAGATTATTTTTGTTAAAATCTATAGCATATTGTTCGAACTCATCCTACGACGTACACTAGTTATTAATTTAATTAACTGGGACGATGTCAGCCGAATGCGGAGGTTGGACGAGTTATCATTCTTAAACTGTAAAGAAAATAAATGAGAGGTTGCAAAGGAGACAACAGTTGGTGACAACGCGAACTAAACTAAACACCTTACGGATGCCACATTATTATCGTTCTATCCACAATTTGAAGATGGTTACGAACGCTGGAAGATTACTGTCATTTCTAGTTCTATCACTATTCCTACATATAGATATATGAAACACGTGATATGCATAAAGATTATTTTTCAACAGTTTTTACTATTGCTCGAAGGTTAACAATATACTTTATAATTTAATGTGATTTGGAGTCACTTCCATCTAAACAAACGACGTTGCAATTAGAACAAAATTTTCACTTCCAATTTCGAACTAACAGAATTCCTTAATATGTAACTTTGTATATCTGCGGCGGGAACAAATAGTACTGTTCGAATGTGCGAGGATTTCCTGAATTATGAATTATAACAAAATACGTACTGTTCTAATTAATAATCGAATAAATTAAGATTAACCGTAATTAATACAAGAAACTATCTATGGAATAATTCTTTATTTAAAAAAGTTTTACATATATATATTAAATACTATAATGCTTTTAAATTTGCAACTTTTAAAAAAATGAAAAAGCATCACTAATTTAAAACCAGTTTTGCTTACATCTTTCGATCATTATACATCAGTAGAAATTAAAAATAATATTCGTTCAAAAGTTCCAAGTGTCAATATTCTAACGTATTTTTGAATCGTAGTTTGAAATGAATATCTCTAGACATAACATTTATATGCCTTTTGTATGTTGTAAGACCGAAGGTGTCTAATTAAGTTCGACTTGTCCGCAAACTTCTTTTTACACTCGTCACAACTGTAAGGCTTTTCTCCTGTATGGATTCTTTCATGCCTTTGCAAATGATATTTAGTTTTGAAATTCTTCTTACAGTGTTTACATGAAAATTTCTTTTTGTTCCTTTTGTCTGCAATTAAAAAAATTGTCATAAATAATATTTTATCGATATAATAAAAAGTTTCTTACATAAGAACAATAATTAAATCATTAATAATATTTAATTCAATAATCATTGCTATATTTAAAAGAATATTTCTGTAACAAAACACACACAAAAATAATTTTAGAGATGATAATATTCGTTTATAAATATATTATGCTATTAATATTTTCAACAACAGCTAATTAGGGATGACATATTAAAGTAGCCTAAACAATTTCTGTAAAATATTTTTTAAATGTCTTTATGTCTTCATGAATTTTCTTTTTCTATCCTTGCAGTAGACCTTTATCTTCTTTTGAAACAAAGGGCACCGATGTAAGTAAAGCAATGCATCCAACATTCAATTTTTCTTATAAACTTGGAAAATATTTTCTTCAAAACTGTTTTGTGCAAAGAACAACTGAAAGTAATAACAACACACATGAAATAAATTGCATAAAATTTAATTTTACATTGCTTTTAATAATTTAATAATAATTAATAATAAATTTAATATTAGAATGTTTTATAGATAGTCTTAATCATTGCTGTTATTAAATGAAAAATTGTGTTTTAAACACTTATTTAAAGTATACTTTCCTCATAACTTCTCGATAAGAAAAACTGATAACGTTCTAACGTGCAAAATAGAATTTCTTGTAAATCGTGGATTTCATTCTTGCAAGATTGAACTTCGTTCTTCTCGTTTTTAGTTTGTTTTTGTATTTGCAGGGTGAAGATTGGCTAAATAAAAAAATAAAGCGATTTTAATTAAATATCAGACAAATTCATATTCAATGTGC
The DNA here is from genome assembly GCF_000671375.1 of Centruroides sculpturatus. Taxonomy (NCBI): domain Eukaryota; kingdom Metazoa; phylum Arthropoda; class Arachnida; order Scorpiones; family Buthidae; genus Centruroides; species Centruroides sculpturatus. The sequence continues at coordinate 30,943 of NW_019385551.1, read as the reverse complement.
ATATTATAAAGTGATTAAAATGTCTATTGTCTGCGCTAAATCATTTAAAATTTATATAAATTCTATTTTTAATTACAGTCGACCCCCTATAACGCGGGTTCCTATAGGTCGGATTCCTAAAAAGCTCCTATAATTCGTTAAAACATCATCGCCGACTAGTGTCACAACAGGATTGCACAAACAGTTGAGTTTAAACGAGCAGAGAACCTACTATAAACAATTTATTATTTAACTTCCATAAAAATTATATTTATATTAACGATGTCGCCAAAGTTCAGCGAATTTTTCGCAAAAAGAATAATTTATCAGAAAGCACGCGAGCGCCATTCAACGGCAAACGTGACGAAAACAAGCTTAAGCAACGACGTAGTCTATCGGTGCACACTCGGTAAGTAATCCTACAATTTTTTGTTTATAGTATAGTTTATACGGATTATTCCCAAAAAATTATACATATTTTGGAAATGTTGAGTCGAATCAGTCTAGAATCGATGAATTTTATAAAAGAAACCTTTCAAACAGCCGTAGTCCGTAAACAGCATACGTGCCGGGCTATGATTGGCTAGACTCGTAACAAATGGATTCATAAAAACAGGAACGTATTTACCGTCTTATAGGTGGGTCAACTGTACAGGATATTTACAGATAAACATTTATTAAAATACTATTAAATTTATATGATGAAGTGTAGTTCGTGAATTTTATAAAAATTTTTTTAAAAAGATGTCTACACGAAAAATATCTATACAGAATGCAAATAATATGTAAAAAATAAGTGTAAATTGGAATTGTTATTGCAGACGTCTACATTGACTAACTACCTAGTATATGAAACAGAGAATAAAAGATTATGACTCGTTAAAGCATGTAATAATTTTCAGTCGACTGCAAATTTAACATTTTTGGCTCTGTTCATCGAACTGTGAATAGAATAACAATTGGCACAATTGTTATTCTATACACTTTTCCTTAAACATGGAGAAGGAAGTGTTATGGTTTGGACATAAATGATAGTCTATGGGGATGGAAAGCATATGTTTAATAATAAAATATGCGTGGAAATTTACAATGTTGCTGCTGTACACTTGCCAAAAAATGATTGAGTCACAGACAGAGTTTAATCCTAAATATAATCGAATACTTTTAGAATAAATAAAATTGAAAAATTCTGGGACATAAAGTTAGTAACAGAAATGAAGTGAAAAGCACGATTGAACAACAATGATCAAAAAATTGGTGAACACCACAAAAAAACTATTAATAGACGATCTCTGCCTAACGGATTGAACACTGTGCTGGAAAAATAAAAGCCAATCCAACAAGATATTGAAATATTCAATCTTTTGGTGAAACTAAATTTTAAATTGAAATAAATGTAATCTGTTCCATTGCCATTGTTACGTAGAATTGCCTAAAATTGTTATTAGAGGCGCAAACCCCAAGGGACGTAATCAGTGAAGCGAATATCAGTATTTGAATGCAGTATAACTAATAACCCTAGTTGCGAGACTTCAGAACACTGTACAAAGTTTTCCGGGCCTCTAATTTTTAAATCATAGATTTAGTATTTAAAAATAAGTACTTCCATTTGCAATCATAACTGGGCCGTTTTTATGTAGCTGTTTGTGAAAAGTCTTTGAAGTTTTATAGTTAGACCCCACTTGAGCCTCGTGGTTACGGAGCCCAGGCCTGACCTCATAAAAGGAGCTGCGCAAAAATTACATCTGCATTTTCTTCAATTTTTTACTTCTTCTCCTTTATTGTCCCAGTTTGTCCAAGTTTCCGTACCCTTCTTTTCTTTAAACGTCGAACAAAACTCAATTCTTCGCAAAACTTTTCTCACTGTATGAATAATAATAAAAAGGAAAAATCCCGCATAAACTGAATAAAATTTAATGAAATAAAACGAATCTCCATTAACGTTCAACCCCTTTCTTTTCCGATGTTCGACTTTGTCCGACTTGTAATAACCCCCTCCCTCCGTTCCAGTGTGAACATCATTTACGGACAGCCATAAAGCTACCGACAGTTATGTTTAAAAAACCAGAATGGTGAGCAAATTACCTCTCTCGGGTACTGATCGAAATTTATGGTAATTATAATTCGGCTTTAAGAATGAAACATTTATATGTACTTACTATAAAATGGCAAATAACTTAATTTTGAGAGTAGGCTACTTATTATAAAATATTGGACAAGCTAATTACGAGTAAAATCGTAATTAAGTGTGACCCTTCTCGAGATATGACACGATATCAGTTTATCTCTTCACTTCCTGTAACCGTCAAAATTTAGCAGTTTTAATCCCCGTAATGCACAAACCTCATTGCAAAATTTCAGAAATTTTCGACAATACGAGGAAGGCACAAGAGTTATTAAGCTTCAAACAGGGTGAAAAAATTATTTGTATTTCTCGAAGTTTTAAAATTTCGAGTCCAAAAAGTAAAAATCTTGGAAGGGTCATTTCTTGACCGATCGCCATAAGTTTTCTCCTGTTATAGATAACAGCCGGAAAAGTAATTACTAACAGTACGAGTAAAATACCTTTTCCAAACTATAAAAAGGTATCACTTTGAATGATTATCAAAAGAATAAAACACTATTCTATCATATTCCGTATAGCTCACAGCCTAACACACACCCTTTCTATGACGTCATAATGTCTACATTTAACGACGACTCCGAACTATTAACAAGGTCAGAACTACAAGAGGTTGAAATTGAAGAGGCGAGCGTCAGTAACAACAGATGACTTTTAGATTAATTTGTTACAATTGTAAATAATTGTATACTCGATTGCTGTGTGATAAGCCCTAAAATGTAAATTACAACGGTGTCCGTTAATAACTTCAGCTAGTTGAATAACATGACATCTAATTCTATATAAATTGATTAATCACATTATAAAAAATAAATTCGATTAAGTCTGAATAAAATGTAAATATCTAACGTAATAATAAGCCGATATTCTTATTGTTAAGTAAACATTAAATCTATAAAATATCAATTATTGAAATAAAACTTTTATATATACATTACAAATGTTAAGTAAACTTTCTTTTCATGACTGTGTCTAACCGTTAGCGCTAAGGATTAGAATTATGGATGTAAAAAATAAGAAAATCGTTAATACTCACAAAAGAATTTCGAGTTGGTGCCTTTTTACCTTGCTTGAAAAGACTCTTTCGCTGTAATTTTAGCTCAGTTTATTCCAAAGTTTCTTCTTTTTTCTTCATCTTCATTTATTCAAAAAGATAATTTCTATTTTTCTTTATTCTCGAGTTCTTGAACCTAAAAAAAAAATCAAAAATAGTATTCGTTCACAAAACGTGAGTGCCTTGACCACTGCACTATTGTCTTCCTCTACCTTACAAATGGTCTAAATCGTTTCCAGGAATAAATTCCTGAACAAAAACGGGTTATTTTCACCTATGGTGCTAAAATGGCGGAATTTCGGGTCGTCATTTCGAACTCTTCTCGAGACTGCGCGATAAACGATGGTTCGAACGGACCGCCCACGTGTCCTAAACTAACATAACTTATTATAGTAGATTATTGAAATTATTACTCAATGTTAGTGATCCTTTTTTTTCCCTTTCCTACGTTTTTTCCCTGACGAAGACGATTCATCAGCACCTGTGGAAGTTCTTTTCTTTGCTTATTAGTCAATTTCTTTGTTGTATTGGCCTGTTTTTCCTTCTTTTTTATATTAGAAACCGGTGCGGCGGGAACACACTCTTGTTCTATCCATTAAGGTGTTTTTTCGGTACCGGATATGTCATACTCAAGTGTTTTACGAATATTTGACATCTTTCTCCGGGGTTTCTAGCTGGCCATTTTATGAACTTCTTATATATAAAGGAATACATGTATGAATTCGAAAGATCATCCGTGTAATGCTTTGGTAATTTTTTTTATTTTTTAAATAACCTCATAACCTTTCTATGTTTTGAGTATGATTACCCGTTTTGGGGTTTACGAAGTTTTTTGAATGATTAACTGTTTTATGTTCAATATCTATTACTTCAATGTCGTCTATATGATTATATCCCTTCCATTCGTCGGTTATAGCTAGACTACCAAAATTTACAAATTTAGACACAACCCAATTTAGCCTGGTTTTAGATCTGTCGTTCACTTGATAAATGAAGCAACTATTGTCTTCTACGACCCATTTTGTAGGTTTCAGTATACGCCCTATTTCGTATTTGCGTTTGCATATTACTGTTTCATCTACTTTGACGGTTTTATTAGGACCTCCAATTTTAAATGAGGTCATGTTATTCATAGCTATAACTATCACTTAACGTATGTGGTTTGACCAATCAATGCCTGCCTTCTTGAAATACCTGCAGGCTGCAGCAACAGCCGAATTTGTTGACGTGCATTCCAAACGATGGTAATGCCATATGAACTACAAAATTCCACCCCATGAAATGTTGCCACATTTGTCCTTAAAGGTTCTATCATAATCTAAATACTCCCTTCTACAATTGCTACATCTTAAACACGAATTTCTATCACTTCGATGGTATATTTTACACGTTTTTGAACATAAACTGCACACACCATCGATTGTTTGTAATCCTAATTTTAAAGCAAATTTAAACGCATTATCAATACTTAGTTCCAAACCTAATTCCAAATATTCCGATTCCATTAACTGCTAAAATTTACATGTTGTACAGTAGAACCGGCCCGAAATTCGTCTGAACTGATGTCTACAAAACTCATTAACACCATATTACTATTAAATAAAAAATTAAAAATTAGTAACAATTATCGTAATGTTTTAAAAAAATTAGGATTAAAATTCACCTAAATAACTTGGTTCTATAAAAGTCATAGAGAAAACTATCGTAGAGTATACACAGCATGCAACGACAAACCATCGTAAACGTCATACTACCTATTAATTTGCATATTTCCACGAGAAATAGTCATCTACAACGTCATATCTAATGATTTGCATATTTACTCACAACCACTTTTCACGGCCGTTCAGCAAATTTGCATATTTCGTCATCTGTGTTATTAGAGAGCTCTCTCTGTCAACGTTTTCATCGAAGGCACCGAATCGAGATTACTGGAATCCGTCATTTTGGTACCATACGTAACATTAACCGTCCATTAACATTAACACGTAACATTAACCGTTAACAATAACATTAACCAAGATTAAAATATTCTATATTATGAGTTGGTCACGCTTGTAATATTTTCTGTGGACTGCAAATTTAACATTTTTGGTTCTGCTGGTCGAAATGTGAACAGAATAACTATTGGCACAAGTTTTTGTTTTACATGCAGAAGGAAGTGTTAGGCTGCTATCCATGCTCAAGTCATATGGAAATGGAATATGTTATAATATTTCTTGTTCTTAAAAACTAAATAATAAAACAGATTTTTATTTATTTCCATATAAATTAAAAGTTTTAATTACATTTCTTTCTTCATTCGCCAATGACTTCGAATCACCGCATATTTCCAAATTAATTATCAATAAAAAAAATTGAAATAACAAAAGTAAATGTCAAAACCTTAAACAAAAAATTACGAGGTTTGCTTATAATTGTTGTTATTTTAAACTTGTATAGTTATTCAGGAAAATTATATCAATATTTAAAATAAAGAAAATTAATGACCTTACCTGATGAATGTACAGTAGAGCGTCGTTTATTTGAATCAATTGGGGACTGGGGTGGTTCGGATAACTTATTTTTCGAATAACGAATCATGTACGAAAAAATATATTAATTTATCCCATGTTGAAATTTCTCTCCGTTGCGTGTCGCTTCGCATTGAATTTTCGTCGATGTTAAGCCTAACGAAGACTATTGTATCGTTAAAAATTATTTTTTTATCTTGTACAAACAAAATAAATTTATTGAAAAATATAAAAACAATAAAAAGTTATACTTCGGATGTTAATTTAGTATCAAAAACGTAAAATATTTGATTTGCCCGAGAAATAGCCGAAGATTGCAGCGCCACAGCACTAGCGAATATTTAAATTTGCCGACTGGAATGCTTTCGGATAACGGACATTTCGGATATCCAGCTTTCGGATAAACGGCGCTCTACTGTAGTTCATTAATTAAAGCTGTTAGATTTCGCGTTCAAAATCTTACGCCGGAAAAGTTACGCAACTCGTTGCCGCAAAAATATGCAGTGAGGAGTTGCGTAACTTTTCCGGCATTAACATTTAAAACTGCGCGTGAAGCCTCTGTTATATTTCATTAAAAAATTTTGTGTAATCAATTACTGTACAAAGTGATTTAATCTAACTTTTCAATACAACAAACTTTGAAATTTAAATTTCCAACCAAGTCAATTTTGTTTCATTTAAATTTTAAACTAAGGATATTAATAGTAACACTATTTCTAATGAAACTTTTTCTTGAATTTTATTCTTCATTCACCTTTCATGCAGGTCTGCGGAGTTTTAATGTTTTCGTAGGAGTCCTCAAAAATATTTTACAAATCTACATGTTGAAAAACCTTCTGAACCCAAAAACTGTCAGATAAAGGGAGAACTTATTTTGTATGTGTGTTGACTCTAATTTGTTTAATTTCTTTTAATTTGTTTTTCTCAGTTCTGAGATATTAAACAATATTCAGCATTAATGCAGCTTTATCCAGCAATAAACAGCATTAATGTCGCTTTATACACAAGCTACTACGTCAGATTTTAAAGGAAAACTTTACCCATTCTGAGATATTGTTTAATATCTCAGAATGGGTAAAGTTTAAGAAACGAAATCTGGCGCAGTAGCTTGTGTATAAAGCAGCATTAATGCTATTAAATTTTAAAGACAGGATGGGGAGATAGAAGGAGTCGCATCAAATTTCCAGTGTGGTCAGACTTAATAATTATTTTACTTTTTATTAGCGTTCACAAAAAGTCGTCTTTACCCTCAAAACTAAGCTTTTTGTCATTTTATATAAAACCCGTTAAAATATTCTCACCTGATATGTTAGAATGCCTATGGGGAAACGATTTAGTTCAACCACTTTAAAGCTTAATTTCTGTGTTATACGACTCAGATTTAAAAAGCACAGAAGCTATTAGGCTTCAAACAGAGTGGACAAAATCGTGCCACAGACACAAAGTATAACATTTATACCTACAGAAAAAAAAAATGAATCTTTTCCACATCTCGACATTTCAAGGTGTGCTGAGATCAAAAGTAAAAACATTTCTACGTTCTAGTTTTATTAAAATACTATTTATTAAATATTTTATTCTGAGGTCACGTGATGACATCAGAATTGCCGGGTCTATTTTGATAACAAGTCCGCTCCTTGTCGGAGTTGATATATTTTTACACGACTCCACAGCACTGGTTTTATGTTAAAGAACAAGATTTATACCTAGAAGCAGGAAAAAGAAAAACGTGCCAAGGGCGCAAACCCCAAAAAGCTTAATCAGCGAAGCGAATCTCAGAATTTTAATGTATTAAATAGATTTTTGAGGGCACGAAGTAAAACTTTCCCTGGAAGCTAATGACTCTAGCTGTGAGGCTTTAGAACACCATATAAATTTTTACATTATTTAAAAATAAGTAGTTTAATTTGCAATAATAAGTGAATCGTTTTTATGTAGTTGTTTGTAAAGAGTGACGTTTCGAAGTGAAACTTCATTTGCGCCTCGTAGTAAATGTTGCCCTGGCCGGACCTGATAAAAGGGACTGTCCATAAATTACGTCGGCATTTTTCTTGAAATTTGTACTCCATCTTCTTCATTGTCCCAATTTGTCCAAGTTTTCGTAACTTCTCTCCTCTTTGAACGTCCAACCAAACTCAAATCCTCGCAAACCTTCTATCACTTAAAACTATTAAACTTATATACAGTTTCTGCAATTTTTTATTGTTCATGCGAACAATAAAAAAATGCATAAACTGTATAGAACACAAATGCAAATTACTCGCGCGCCGCCCTGGCCGCAAGTATTTATATAACACATCAGCAGATAGAAAAATAGTTACAGCAACGTGTAAGTGCAACGGTCAGTATAAACATGTAGGAGCGACGATTTTTGCATTAAATAATTATAAAAGCGAAAGTGTTACCAGTGGAAAACAACAATGTGAAATTTTCATACAAGATATACACATCAGATGGATGTCGCCTTAGTAATTTTGTAATTCCAAAAAGGATATAAATATCTGCATTGTTATCATCAAATGCTCCAACATTTTTATTATATCAAAAGAGTAAACACTTTAATTGTAAAGAGAAAAACACTTTAATTGTGCTCTTTATTTAATGTTGAAAGCTAAATTCGATGATATGAACAATGCCAAGCGCTGTTATCTGATTTAATCAACACATGATTAAATCAGATATTTTAAATCTTTAATTACACCATTATTTGAAAGTAAACGTATGAATAATTGTTATAAAATTGTTGAAAAACAACCTACAAACAACATTTTTAAATGAATTAACTTTTTTTTCAGCTTTATCATTTCAGAAAAATTGTTAAAATTTTATAATGATAATGTGATTATCACACTTCCAAAAATTACTCAAATAGCCTATCTCACAAGAAAACAAAGCAGATGTTCAGACTAGTTCATTTACAAACGATACAGATTAATAAGCAGCTCTGTGGTTCATTCTATAAAAACAAGAAAAAGCAATTTTGAAAAATTGGCTTTCAGATTTTTAAATAATACATCCAAGGAAACAACTGCAACTGATTATGGAATTAAATTTGAAAAAACTGAAAAAAATTTATTTTCGCTTAAAAAATATTAGAATAATCGATGCTTATCATTTGTAATGAAGTGCCCTGGATTTGTGTAAGCCCTGATGGTATATGCAAAAATGGAAATAAAATAAGCTTGCTCGAAATTAATTACATGCCCTTACACAGGTAGAGGTAAAAAAAATTGTCGATTTCAAGACAAATAAGGTATTTGTAAAATATGTAGAGTCTAAAAATTCTAAACTTTATTTAAAAGCTTAAAAGTTAATAATAAGGAGATTCCAACTCTTGGTGGAACTCTGAAGCAACCACATCCACGTAGTGAGTTCTGGGTTGTCGTTCGTCTGGAAATGACGATCGGCAGGCGAAGAGCTACTTATTCCATTTTATCCATTCGGCCCCTGCTTGGCAGCATTCTTATGCAATCTGATGTTGAAAGCACAAAGATTTTTGGTGTTTTCGTTGAAAAAGTCTCGTACAAAATCAAATTTAAATTTATTATAAACTGCTGGTAAGTAATTTACAATTGTCCATCCTGAAATTTATTATCTGTCATTCTGTTGTCATTCATCTAATAAATCAGCCATTTTCTTCGTTGGAAGCGCGAGAAGTGGCAAACTTGCTTCGTAGCTGTTTTCTGCACGGGCGTACAAAAATGTTATCTAGTGGTCGCTGCACGCTTATGGAGAAAGAGTTATGATGAAAATATACTTAACACACGTCTTTCAAATGAACTGAACAAATAAACAAAGACTTTAATAAAATAAACATGAAACTTGTCCCAACTTATGAAAAATTGTAAAAAATACACAAAATTAAGCCTGCAATAAATAACAAATTAGAATATAAATATAACACAATGAACGTAGTATATGCAATACCATGTACAGTACACGTGAATATCCAAAAAATTATACAGGCGAAACGAAAAGGACAGAAGAAACAAGATTAAAAGAACACATTGCCGACTTAAAGTATAAAAGAATTAATTCAGCTTTTTATGACCATTTCACAATGCATAATTGTAATATAGATAAAAACAGGGTAAAACTTTTACACAGAGAAAGTAATTGGTATAAGAGAAAATTTAAAGAAAGCTGTAAAATAATTAAAACCCAGAAAAATAATATTAATAAAAATGTAAGTACAAAAATTCATAATAATTGGTTTAAATTATTATAATAATAAAATAAAAATAATAAATTAATAATTCAAGGGTGCCTGTCATAGTGATGTCCGGAGTGTGCTCTAACTGATAACCAACGTAAGGATTTTAATGTAAAGCAAATCTTATAATGTAACTTTTTAACAGTGAATTAGCAATTGCAGTAAGATGTATGAATATACTACAACTTACAAAATAACCAGAAAATGAATGGTGAATTAATTTCTGGGGTAAGGAAAATTTATATTTACGATTTGTTGCATTATAAATCGATGTCTAGTTTTAATTTTAAAAATTGTTCGGTGTAAGGATAGGGATTTAGATGTAAAAATAATTTTAATTATAAGTGTTTTAATAATGAAATGTATCGTAATAATGTAATGTAAGAAAACAGAAGGAACTTCGAAACAGAGATAAAATTACAGTGAAAGAATTGCCACAAAGAAGGTAAAAAGACACGAACTCGGAGACTGTCTACTTCTGAGTAGTAGCGATTTTTTTATTTTTTACATCCATAATTCTAGTCCTTAGCGCTAAGGGTGCGACTATGCAGACGCGAGCGAGCGAATTTTCCGTGCGAGCGAGAATATGTGGCGACAAGAGGCGAGACCCGATAAATATCAAAACCTGTTAGATATGTGCCAGAACCAGAAATTCGCTTTCGCTAGCGTTATTTCTCGCTTCTCGTTTGTGCGTGGTTTTTCTTTTCGAAAACTAAATCGCTCGTAACCTCTCGCTCGCTCTAAATTTGCGTCTGCTTAGTCGCACCCTAACGGTTAGACACAGTCACGAAAGAAAAGTTTACTTAAACATTTGTAATGTAGAAATAAACGTTTCAGTACAATAATTGATATTCCACAGATTTAATATTTACTTTATCAACAATAAAAATTAAAATATCGGCCCGTAATTCTGTTGGAAATTTACATTTCTTTCAGACTTAATCGAGGTAATTTATTTTTTTTATAGCATGATTCTAATCAATTTTTTATTTAACTTTTCAAAAGCTTTCATAATAAGAATTAGATGTCGTGTTGTTCAACGTAATTCTTGCATAAACTGAAAGCGTTGTAATTTATACGAGCTTATCACACACAACAATCGAGTATACAATTATTTAGAATTGTAATAAATTTTATAATTAGCAAAGTGTAATAAATTAATCTGAAATAATCGATTGCCGTGTTTGGTAAGCCCTAAAATATAAAACGAAAATACGTCGAATAATAATAATGTAAGGGCAAGAAGCAGAGTTTTAAATGTCATTACGTTTATTTAAAAGTATCGACAACGTTCGAATTAAATGAATTTATTTGAATAAAAATAAGCTTAAATTTGACTGGATGACATCATAAAAAGGGTGTTAGCTATACCGCATACGTTTAGAATATTCCAATAGGGTTTTATGTTTTTGATAATCATTCAAATTAATATCTTTCTGTTGTCTGGAAAATTTATTTTACTGTAATAATTATTTTCCCGGCTGCTATATGTAACACAGGGAAACAATGGCGATCGGTGAAAAAATGGCGCTTCCAAAATTTTTACTTTTCGGACTCGAGACTTTAAAACTTCGAGAAATACAAGTAATTTTTTCACCCTATTCGTAGCTTAATAACTCTTATGCTTATTGTCGAAAATTTCTGAAATTGTGCAGGGAGGTTTGTGTATTACTGGGATTAAGGCTATTAAATTTTGCTGGTGAAACGAAGTGGGGAGATAAACGGGTGTCTTGTCATACATCGATTAAAGTCACACTTAATGATTATGTTGCTGTTTGTTAGCATTTCCAATGTTTTATAATAACTAAATTTTGTGTTGGCTAGGTATTTGCTTTATTATAATAAGTTATTATTATACATATAAATGTTTCATTCTTAAAGCTGAATTATAGTTGCGAAAAATTTCGATCAGTACGCGAGAGAGGTATTTGTTCACCATTGTTGATCTTTAAACACGACTGTAAGGCTGTCCATAAATGATGATAGAGGGGGGTTATGACGAGTCGGACAAAGTCGAACATGATGAGGGAGAAGGGTTGGGCTTTAATGGAGGTTCGTTTTCTTTCATTAAATTTTGTACAGTTTTTTATTATTCATATAGTGATAAGTTTTTCGAGGATTTGAGTTTTGTTGAACAGGTATTAGATTGTCAGCATCGTTCCCAACATCAATAGTAGTAACGTCCCAATTTGAAGGCTGAAACTATTACTCTGATCAAAAGTAGTATTTTTTACGTTACTTAATATCGATATCATCTTATATATTGGATTATCTGCCAAGTCTGGGTAAGCAACATGTCCTTGTCTTCCATATGGACGTTCAAAAAAAGAGAGGAGTTTCGGAAATTTGAACAAACTGGGACAATGAGGGAGAGAGAGTAAAAATTTGAAGAAAAATACGGACGTAACTTGTGCACAGCCCGTGTTATGAGGTCCGGCCCGGGCTCCATAAACCACGAGGCGCAAGTGGGTTCTAACTATAAAACTTCACTCTTCACAAACAGCTACATAAAACGGCCCAGTTATGGTTGCAAATGAAAGTACTTATTTTTAAATACTAAATCTATGATTTAAAAATTAAAGGCCCTGAAAAATTTGTACGGTGTTCTGAAATTTCGCAACTAGGGTTATAAGTTATTAGTTATACTTTATTCAAATACTGATATTCGCTACACTGATTACGCCCCTTGGGGAGTGCGCCTGTAATAACAATTTTAGGCAATTCTACGTAACAGTAGCAATGGAACAGATCACATTATTTTCAATTTATAATTTAGTTATACCAAAAAATTGAATATTTCAATATCTTGTTGGATTGTCTTTTCTTTCCAGCACAGTGTTCAATCCGTTAGGCAGAGTTCGTCTATTAATAGTTTTTTTGTGGTGTTCACCAATTTTCTGATCACTGTTGTTCAATCGTGCTTTTCACTTCATTTCTGTTACTAATTTTATGTCTTTGAATTTTTCAATTTCATTTATTCTAAAAGTATTCGATTCGATTCAGGATTAAACTCTGTCTGTGACTCAATTATTTTTTGGCAAGTGTACTGCACCAAAATTATAATTCTCCACGCATATTTAATCATTAAACATACGCTTTCCATCCCCATAGACTATCATTTATGTCCAAACCATAACACTTCCTCTTCCATGTTTAAGAAAAAGTCTATAGAATAACAATTGTGCCAATTGTTATTCACAGTTCGATGAACATAGCCAAAAATGTGAAATTCTACTCATTTTCAAAATACGTATAATTTTTTGGGAATAATCCATATAAACTATGCTATAAACAAAAAATTGTAGAATTACTTACCGAGCGTGCACCGTTCGACTACGTCGTTGCTTAAGCTTGTTTTCGTCACGGAGATTGCCGTCGAATCGCGTGCTTTCTGATAGATTATTTTTTTTGCGAAAAATTCGCTGAACTTTGGCGACATCGTTAATATAAATATAATTTTTATGGAAGTTAAATAATAAATTGTTTTTAGTAGGTCCGCTGCTCGTTTAAACTGAACGGTTTGTGCAATCCTGTCGTGACACGAGTCGGCGATGATGTTTTAATGAATTATAGAAGCTTTTTAGTATTTTATACGAATACTGACGCAAGTTTTTCGCCGTGATATAGGAATCCGAACTATAGGAACCCGTGTTATGGGGTGATCGACTGTAATTTAAAAATAGAATTTATATAAATTTTAAATGAATTAGCGCAAACAATAAAAATTTTAATTACTATACAATATACACATTGAATATGAATTTGTCTGATATTTAGTTGAAATCGTTTTATTTTTCCATTTAGCAAATCTTCACCCTGCAAACACAAAAACAAACTAAAGACGAGAAGAACGAAGTTCAATCTTGCAAGAATGAAATCCACCATTTACAAGAAATTGTATTTTACACGTTCGAATGTTATCAGTTCCTCTTATCGAGAAGTTATGAGGAAAGTATACTTTAAATAAGTGTTTAAAACACAATTTTTCATTTAATAATAGCAATGATTAAGAATATTTATAATACATTCTAATATTAAATTTATTATTAATTATTATTAAAATATTAAAAGCAATGTAAAATTAAATTCTATGCAAATTATTTCATGTATGTTGTTATTACTTTCAGTTGTTCTTTGCACAAAACAGTTTTGAAGAAAATATTTTCCAAGTTTATAAGAAAAGTTAAATGTTAAATGCACTGCTTTGCTTACATCGGTGCCCTTTGTTTCAAAAGAAGATAAAGGTCTAATGCAAAGATAGAAAAAGAAAATTCATGAAGACATAAAGACATTTAAAAAATATTTTACAGAAATTGTTTAGGCTACTTTAATATGTCATCCCTGATTAGCTGTTGTTAAAAATATAAATAACATAATATATTTATACACGAATAACATTATCTCTAAAATTATTTTTGTGTGTGTTTTGATACAGAAATATTCTTTTAAATATAGGAATGATTATTGAATTAAATATTATTAATGATTTAATTATTGTTTTTATTTAAGAAACTTTTTATTATATCGATAAAATATTATTTATAAAAAATATTTTAATTGCAGGAAAAAGGAACCAAAAGAAATTTTTGTGTAAACACTGTAAGAAGAACTTTACAACTAAACAAAGTTTGCAAAATCATGAAAGAATCCATACAGGAGAAAAGCCTTTTACTTGTGACGAGTGTAAACAGAGCTTTACTACTAAACAAAAATTGCAAATTCATGAAAGAGTCCATACAGGAGAAAAGCCCTACACTTGTGATGAGTGTAAACAGAAGTTTACACAAAAAACACACTTAATTAGACACCTGCGAAAACACACTGGAGAAAAGCCTTACTGTTGTGACAAGTGTAAACAGAAGTTCACAACTAAGCAAAATATGGAAAATCATTAAAAAATTCATACAGGAGAAAAGCCTTATACTTGTGACGAGTGTAAACAGAAGTTCACAACTAAACAAACTATAGTAAATCATAAAAAAATTCATACAGGAGAAAAGCCTTACACTTGTGACGAGTGTAAACAGAAATTTACACAAAGGTCCAGTTTAATTACACACCTTCGAATTCATACAGGAGAAAAGCCTTACTCTTGTGATGTGTGTAAACAGAAGTTCACACAAAAGGCAAATTTAATTAGACATCTTT